>NC_041393.1:392834111-392895289 GCF_002162155.2 Triticum dicoccoides | reverse complement strand
CACCGCGTCACCACTGCCAGCGACCACCGCCCCCCACCAGAACCCTAAGATAGATAGTGGGGTACCTCTCTGACGAGCCCCCATCCCTGCTGCGGGTGGTTCTTCCTTAACTCCGGCAAGCCCCCCACCCCCTAAAAATTGACTGACCCAAAAGTCGATTCAGTCGACTGAAGTGTAGCTAAATTGGAGCAGAGTAGCAGCACGAGCCTGGGGGAGAGTAGTAGCAGCAGCGTGAGCGAGCGAGAGCCGGAGCAGCAGCAGCTAGGCGAGCGAGTGAGAGCAGGAGCTATAGCAGTAGCCCGAGCGAGCGAGAGCCAGAGCAGCAGCAACAGATCTAGCTGGTATGAACGCCGCCGCCGAAGGGGCCTCACACTGCGAGAAAGCCGCCATGGAGATGTCGCCCGTGGCGCCGGCTTCGAGGTAGCTGCTCCATGGGGGTGCGGGATGGAGCACCGTCAGCGCCGGGAGGTCGAGGTAAGGAGAAGGTGCGATGCGATGAGTGTACAACCTCTTCGGTGGCGCCGAGTAGACCTCGGCTTCATCCAAGGAGTCAGTGAGAATGCTGCGGTTCCGGTGGAGCAGGTTAAGGCGGCGCTGTGGGGATGGAGCAGCCATGATAGACGAGGCGATCGTCGGAGCAGCTCCTTGGAGGTGGAGGACGGGGCGACTGAAGCGGCGGGATGAGGAGATGGATGACGGATCCTCATCCAGGGAGGTGGATGAGGGACGTTGAGCTGTTGCGGTGGACGACGTCGTCGGGGAAGAGGCTCTGGCTAGGCAGTGGCGAGGTGGCGGACGGAGGAGGGTGGGGTTTCGCGGCTGGAGCGGAGAGGTTATGGCGGCCTAGGATTTCGAATGGTGAAAAGGAGGCGATGGGAGGGGGAAGCATGACTTAGGGACACGCTTGTCCAAAATGTAGGGTGTGTTACAAAAGTACCCCCACCGATTTGAACTAGCGGCCCTTTCGGCTCTAGGTTATAAGGGGGAATTCACATGTCGGGATTTGGCAGCTGGAGGGAGTTTTCGTGCGTGTTGTAATTTCGGGATAGCAAGGCGCGGGTTGTGAAGGCGCCAGTTTTGGGAGCATGATATCTGAATTTTCGGGATATAACAAGGTGCGGGTTGAATTTTAGGGACAAGCCTAACGTGTAATATTGTACTTGTACGTACCAAATCAATTCGCACTTCCCTGAACAAAAAAACAAAAAAAAATAAAACTATTCACACCACACAAAGAGAGAGTCTTGTGCCGTTTTACTATACAGATGCTATTCAAAGCTACTCCCTCCTTCCATCTATATAGGGCCTAATGCGTTTTTCGAGGCTAACTTTGACCAAATATTAGAGCAATAATATATGACATGCAACTTACACAAAGCACACCATTAACTTAGTGTGTGAAAGGAGCTTTCAATGATATAATTTTCACATTGTGCATGTCATGTACTATTAATCTTGTCAATAGTCAAAGGCGGTCTTAAGAAATGCATTAGGCCCTAAATAGATGGAAGGAGGGAGTATGAATCCATGTTATGTCCAATTAAGTTTTTTTTGCTGGCTGTATAATGCATGTAACCTACTCATACCAACATTTTAGTGCATTCCAAATGTCTAAACTACTACTGCAATTCGAACTGAATTTGAATTCGTTTCTCTATTTCAATAAGAATCTACAATCATGATTGTTGCCAACTTCAACCATCATTCATGTATTACCTTAATAACACACCACATGATTACTATAGAGATAGATATGAACTATGTGTACTATATGAACTCGAATTCTATTTTTTGAATACACTTGATGTTGATTCCAAATAATAGTATATTTGATGTACTAACTATATATTCATAATCTAAACCATGTTGCATATGTGCACCGTATTTATCACACAAAGTATAGTGCCCCGCCCCCTACATTATGACAAGTATTTAGCACTGAGCTGCAAAAGCCACACATTAGCCCAAATTATAATCAATGTTCTACATTATAATATCTTCTTCAAGTATCTGTATCCACTTTTTTATAATGAATTATGATCTTTGTTCGTCTTCTACACCTTCACGATCCTCTTCTATTTGTAGTTGGATAGCGCTAAGTTTCTATCATGCATGCACACGCCCGACCCCCTCTCACCCTCCCTCAGCGTCCCCTCCATCACGCACATTCGTTATTTCTCTTCAGGTCGTTCACCCGCGGTGTGTGTAGGCCCCCCAGCTCCTTCTTTCCGGCACACACCGGTCAATATACCTCTCTAGCCAAGTGTGCCTACCACAAACACATACATACTTCCCCTCTTCTCTTCTCACCGTCCATTCCCCCTATGTCAAATACGGTTCCACGCAGGTGCACACTCCTGCCCCTCTTTTCATTGATCTCACAGTCGCACACTCCTCCCCCCTCGACATGGTAGGCCTCTCGCACCACCTCCTAGCCGCACCCCTCTCCCCCTGTCTATCTCTCCGGACCTTATTTGCTTCTAACACATGCATGCATGTATACATACCGATCTCCCTACATATAGCCAGGTCGACTATAATTTGTTTTCCCCATGCACCGATACACTTACCTCGCTAGTTATGTCTCTCCCTTTCTCGGACACACGACAGTTGATCTTCCTATGTAGTTACATATACTCACCACAACCATATCGTCTCCCATCATTATCCTTGCATACCTCCCGACCCGTCTCTCACACGCACGTGCATAGACAGATAGACATCCCCCGCCCTCTCTTATTGATATTGCACTCGTACCCTCCGTTTGTCTAGAAGGCCTCTCCCACAATTTGTGAGATGCCACTCCACCACCAACCCTCCGACACTCTACCTTTGTATTTCTCCCAACCTTATTCCTCCGCTACACATATCCATGGATGCCAATCGATCTCCCTCAATACATAGCTAGGTCTCTCTCCTTCCCCACACATATACTAGTCGATCGATCGCTGCCCCCTCCCCCCCACACACCGCTAGTCGAATATTGTAGGTAGGTATCCATGCCACAGAGAAAAACTGCACCTCTACACTCTCAAATTCCAGTAGGCCAGCCGCCCTGTATCTTTGACGTGGGCAAACACCAATTCGATGGCTCTCTTTATCGATCGTGCAACCACACACTTCATCCATGTTTTCAATTCTATCGATATCTCACGTCCATGACTCCGTTTCACACACATTGCATATGTTATTTTTTTGTTTGAGATATCATCGACACATTGCCTCTGTTTCACACAAACCATCTCTCACACACCCACCCATGTACGTACTTGCACCTAAAGAACAGGTGCACACAGGACGCACGTACTCACGTCTTGTTCTCGGCCACACCCGCACGGGTACACGGTGGAGCTCGTTTCTATATGAAAAGGCATCCCACGTGATAATTTGATGCGTGTAGCGGTTGTTTACTCGAAGGAGGGTCGGGTACCACGCCTAGACAGAACAAAGTTCGACTTGACATGTTAGTATCAAATAAAGTTGTATATTCCTCAATGGCACGTACAGAATATAAAACGATTGCCGTGGGGAAAATGGAAAAATGGGTTTGTCTCTCGTCACACCATCTCATACAAGGCAGCGGTGGCCTCTCTCTCTCACCGTTGGTCAGTGATCTGGCCGCATCCCGTCCGCCGGCGGAAAGGGAGGATGTGCATCGTTTCTCCATTCGACGGTGTTGAGGCAGCACATCCCAATTTGTGGTACCCATCGTTCTCTCTAACCAAGCTCTGGCGTGGTAGGGCCTTCGCCACTTGCTCGCTGCCGTAGTATGGGCAGATCCCGGCCGCCGACGCCCTCCTAGTAACATCCCAATGACCCTCAGGTACAACTTCCTCTGACCTTGCTCCACTGTCCATCTTCCCATGTTGCTACATGTGGATCTTCTTTAGTTGTTTGCTTAAAACGTATCTCGGCCGGCGTACTTTCCATCTTGCAATCTCATCCTCAAACCATTTTGGATAAACGACCATGTGCTATCTTTCCCTTATTACATGGAATATGCTTCTTTTTTTTCGGTGTATGTGTATTCAACTCATGTTATTGGGCAGTAATTGTTTCCTTTCTACCTCCTTTTGCAAACAGGGCTATCCATTTTCACCTCGTTGCTATTGCAACCTTTTGGTGAACTGCACAAATCACTTTTTTCTTAAGATTGTTTTGTGCAGTTCCGCGAAAATGTCACACGGGCAACGTTTTTACAGTTCTGTGGGACTGCAAAAAGGGAGATTGGTTTTTCTATCCTCCTCATCCAACTTCGTGCCTAATCTTCTCCAACAAGTAGTTAGTGTAAAAGAGAGATCGTAGAGGTGATCGGCTTCTATTTGTGTGTGTTATGTTTCATCATCTAGTTCCACTATTATTGTAATGACACTGACTGGATATCTTTGCAAACAGGGATGGTCCGCTCGATTTTAGTGGAGCTGCACAAAATTATCGGATTGTGGTATCCTCCATACACCTCTTTTTTGTCTAAAGAGCTGGGTGAAACTAGCTGCCAAGCAATGAACACGGTGCCAAGGAAATGGAGCCATGCTTACGAACAACATCGATCAATTTTATATTTTTCTTTGTTTGTACACCTTCTCACAACTTTGTCTTTAGTTGTGATGTGAATATTGGCGCTGATCTGTGAACCATTGAGATGCATTAGCAGCCATGGTAGTTTCATTTGTATTTGATGGAATGTTGTAACAAGATAATCATGAGGCAAGAGACATGAATCCTAAGTTGAAACCTTTTTTTCCTGCGGAAACCAAAGTTGAAACCTTCATAGCATCACTGTACAATTTCATTAAAATTATGCGCACATATTAACAAATCAAAGTTTCTCGTCGTTTTGTGAGTTGACGGGACACATCAAAGTTATTTAGTACGTACGCTCTCCAAAAAAGGGCTGACCATGTCATGGCTACCATCCAGTGCTCCGTCGTTGAGTACATGCACTATTCATGTGCCATCGAGGAGAAAAAATATTGCTTAGTAGGTGCCATTGAAGTGAACGACTCACTTACGCACTGCTTATCTGATTATCTCCATTTTCTTGCATGACACGTGCACCTTGCTGTTAGATGTCTCGCGTGTTGGAAAAAGGATGAACAAAGCTCATGTCAAAAAAAAGAGTGGAAGAATATAGATTCCCGACAACCGAAAAGGAGCAAGGAACCTCATGGTGGAGCGTCTGCACTCATAATATTTTATATTATTCAGCGATATAAAATCAACCAATCATCTCCACAGTGGACTGGAAGAGTACGAAACACGACAGCCTAGTGTAGTTACATCATACTACATGGATAACCCACGCTATCACCATATTTCTTGGCTTCCGTGCGACAACTAGCTCTTGTAATCCAGCAGCCCGTATCGCTCGCTCCTCGTCTCTCTCAAAGTGTGGCGGGCTGGCGTTTTTGTCGTCTATTGAGGTCGGTTAACTCATCACATGTTAGCGACATGCCAAGAACATTCTAAAAAAATATTGTACTCTATTGTTATGCTAAGAAGTGGAAGAGCTTTGACAGACAAACCAAATGAGGCAGGCGTGCCGTGCCGTGAGTGGGTCCAATTTCTCGTTTTGAACTCATTTAGAACACTTGGTTTTGACTATTGATAAGATTTTATATAGGGCCTAATGTATTCTTCGAGGATGCCTTTGACTATTGATAAGATTTTATATAATTTGAAAATTATATCATTCGAAGATCCTTTCATGTTCTGTTTAAAAAAAGATCATTTCATGTATGAATTTGACTGTATGCTTTGGGCAACTTGCATGTCCTATACTGCTCCTGTCTGGATACTCTAACTTAGTTAGAGGTTAGACTAACTCATGACTAACCCTGAACTAACTGTAGCCAAAGAGGTGTTTGAGTGACAGGGTTAGATTGACAATAAGTGCACTTGATGGAGAGAGAAAAGTTATTTTTCAGTTGGCCCAATGAGAACTATCTCATATTAGCACGTCTTGGGTGGGATAGTTTTGTTTGGTGGGTTCGGTGCAACTTGCTCCACTTTAACCCTCATGCTTGGATACTTTAGGGCTATTTCAGCTTCAGTTGTTGTGCTGCTACAGTCCAATATTCGCATGTGGTTGTTTCTAGAATAAAAAAAGGCGGTACACCTACTTATGTTTCTCCCACTATGCCTATCCCAAGGTTAGTAGGTGACCTTGCGCTTGGCTCTTCGCCTCTTCCGAAAGTCGAACAATAATGATGGTTCTACAGTAATACTTCTGGCAGTCTGACACCAAATGAACTTCTGCACGTCCACCGCTTGTAAGCAAAAGTTTCTCCACGTGCTGCGAGCCACCGCGCACACGTTGGCGAGGGAGAAGGCATAGTAAGCAAGTTTCTCGTCATTCTGCGAGTTGACGGGACACATCAAAGTTATTTAGTATGTACTCTCTCCAAAAAAGGGTTGACCATGTCTTGGCTACCATCCCGTGCTCCGTCATTGAGTACGTGCACTATTCACGTGCCATCGAGGAGAAAAAAATATGGCGTAGTAGGTGCCATCAAAGTGCACCTATAAACAAATAAAATAACATGAACTCTTTGCTAACCACTAGAGATGATACATCAGGATGCTAAGTTGAAGATGTTTTATAGTTTATATTGATAACCACGCAAGAAGCCATGCATGTACAGGACGCATGCATCCACGCATGGACACACTCCAACGCACTAACTCATTCCGATCCAACTCATGCACATACACGCACAACATGGAGCACACAATGCACGCACACAACACATGCATGCACACACACTCGGCCATAGAATGCACGTGAATAACACATGCATGCGCACACACTCGGCTGCATGGAGGCTTGCGCCATCTACGGGGACGTCCGGTTCGTCATGCTACGGCGAAGTTCTCACACAACAGCGCCTATGCATCTCTTGCAACACCTCTTTGCCGTTGTTGCTCAACGACTAGTCGGAGACGAAGACGATCGCAGCCTCAGCCTTAGAGCTAGCACCGATGGAAAAGCACGCACGCTGCACGCACACGAGCATGTATGTAGTGCCCATGACGTGGTGCGTCCCCAGTCGCCTCTACTCCTTTTGTGCACGTTGTCTATCAAGGCGGTTGCATGCCTAATGATGATGTGGGTGAGATTTTCTAGGACTCAGATGATGACGAGGGAAATTATGAGACTACCCACAGTGGGAGTAACATAGGTAGTAACATCACACATGTCTAGATAAAGTAGATGATGTGGCAAGCAATAAATGAAGAAAGAGAGTAAAGTAGTAACATCACACATATCAAGGCAAGATGTGTCTATAGCCTAATAAATGAAGTGTTGCATGGTACCCCACATATGTTACTATAGAGGTAGTAACATAGACTAGTAACATGAGCATGTTACTAGTCTATGTTACTACCCATTGTGGCTAGTCTGAGGGGCGTTTCTCCAACAGTGTACCTCGGCTCGCACCTCTTGCATCACGGTGGTCGAGCCTGGAGTCATTCATCTGGTACACGTGGCATCTCAAATCTGGACACAAGGTGACGTACACCGTCAAGGTCCACAGTCAAGGGGGTGCTACGTGCTAAGTGCTTAGATGTGCTTAGATGAGGCACTAAGTGCATTAATGGCTTAGCAAATCAAGTCTCCAATGCATAGGTGCTTAGTTTGTTGTTGCTAAGCTTGCTTCATTTAATTAGCTATAGACTTAAAACTGTCTTTCCACCGTTTCTTCCTGGGGTCACCAAACTAGTCTCTCTCTTCTTAATTAACTTGCCACATCATATTTTATGCCTACGTGGCAGGCTTAGTAGCTATACATGGTGGAGCACTGGGAGAGGCCAAGGCTGGTCATAGTGGGGAGTAACTTATGCTGTAACATATTGCTATGTTACTCTAAACATCTCTATAAACTGGAAAGGAGGGAGTAGTAACATAGACTAGTGTCATATGCATGAAACTACTAGTGAGTATGGGAGCACATGATATTTCCCCGTCTGGACCAATCCCAAGTTAGCTTCTCACCTTCTTGGCCCAACAAAAACCCCTCCCCCCTCCCACGCGCGCTTCCTGCCTAGCGCCAGCTGAGCCCGCCGCTCCACATTGATGGCAAGTCAGGACGACGCGACCACTCACTGCTTACGCCGTTGAAGCAGCACACCAACCGAGGGCACCGCCCTCTACACACCCGGCATTTCAGACTACATAGTGGAGAGTAACTTTAGAGCAAGTACTACAATTAGATGACATAAGCAGGCTATAAGGATTTTAATATAGTATTTGTGCTTAGTTGAAGGAGAGAGAAGAGGAGAGAGAAGAGAAGCGGGTTGTAAACTTGTAGCCGGTTGTAGCAGGAGCTCCAACATACTTTGTGAGACAAAAGGTGGGGCCATTATTAATGATATAGTATTATACTAAAGGGACTAACTATTGTACTAGCAGGCTATTAGGTTGGTTCTAGATGATGTGTCAACTTCATATAGCCAGATGTTGGCAATACTATTAACCATGCTCTAAGAGTGTGGTGTGAGTGGGACTAAAGTTTAGTCCCATACTGCTAGGTGGGTGTGAGTTGCACCACTTTATAATCTGATCTATTCTAGCATTTGCATGAGCATGATAATAGGAAACCTACACACGCGCTCTTCGGGAATGAGCCTGTCTAAGGACAAAAGCTATCCACGCGGTCTATAGTTTTGTTGGTCGGAAAATTTATTTTAAGTCATTAATTAATAATTAACGGACGCCTTAATTACTCAGCCTTTTTTTGAGACAAACCTTGGTGGGGCTATTATTGACTTGCACGTGGGGTTTGGGCCAAAGGCCTACTATTATACTTGGTCTTACTCGCATGACCGACCTGACATGCTCTACCCTAGCTGTCGTTGTATCATATGGTTTTGCACCATTCCAGATCTTAGCGCCACCACACAATTCTTCTCCAGCCCTCCTTCCGGCTTGCACCGCGAGAAGGGACAATAGTCTTCTGAACCCCACCTTTCGTGATCCTATACGGCAGAGGGTCGATTAGGGTTTTGGGGAGCACACTCTTGTGACTACTGCTAGCGACGACTTCCTCAACGACAACCTTCTTCCCCGACCTCGGTAACCTCTTCATCAACGACATGAGTGACAACATCAGCCACAGCGGTTCTGCTCCCGCTATACAGTATGTGATTCTGTCTTCCTAGTTTAGTCCGCATCATTACTTTGATCTTTGCAATTGTCGTCATGATCTATTTATTCTTGATTCGGATTAAATCTCATAGTAAATTCCTCATATATTTAACAATCCAATCCAAAAATCTAATTATAGGCAATTTACTCTGAGTGGTTTTGCTGCACTTTTGAAGCCGCCTACTTTTAAGGGATTGCAATATAAAAGGTGACGCACAAGAGCAGTATATTGGTTTCAGATTATGTACTGCTATGGCGCCACTAAGGGTAAGCCTGAGGGCGATCTTAATCCTACACAGCAAGAAGCTTTTGAGAACATGGATACCCTCTTCAAAGCCGCCCTATTGAGTGTTCTTTACGATTACATTGTGGATTTATATATGTCATTGACAGCGGCAAACACATGTGGGCTGCGCTCGAGGCCATGTTTGGGGCCTCAGGTGCTGGCAACGAGTTGTTTGTCATGGAGCAATTTTGTGACTACAAGAAGACTGATGAGCGCTCTGTTGTTCAGCAGACTCATGAGATACGATCACTCGCTAAGGAACTTGAGTACTTTTAGTTTGTGTTGCCGGACAAATTTGTTGCTGGGACCATCATTGCCAAGCTTCCACCTTCGTGGAACGATTTTGCTATTTCTCTGAAAAACAAGAGACATGAGTTTTCGGTTTCAGATCTCATTAGCACTCTTGATTTTGAAGAGAAGACAAGAGAAAAAGACACACATGCTCGGGTCACTGAGGGAGCTTCTAGTGCCCACATGGTACACGAGAAGAACTTCCAGCCCAACCAGCCCCAAAACAATGAGGACACATCTCAGGGGAAAGGCAAATTTGATGCAAAGAACAAGCCGTCACATTCTACCAACTTCAAGAAGAATTCTCATAATGGGAAGGGATACAAACCTCAATTTTGGTAGCACCGCACAAAATTTATATGGTTGCATCTACCTGCTGTCAGCTAACCTCATGGTGCTCCAGGTATTCCTACATTCGTAACTAGGTACAATGACCATGGCAAGATGAAATAAGCTTATTCGTACGCTGACTTGCTGATTGCAGAGCGAAACGATCCTATCATGTGTGGAGGAGAAAACAAGCAGTGCAGCCGAAGGTGGAAATCAACCAAGGACTTATGAAATTATATATAATCTTCCTCAGGCAGGTCAGTATCCCCTTTGTCCAGATGATCATGTTTTGTCATGCCGAGCTATTGATATGTGCTACTGTTTTGCAACACCATTTAAGTATAGCTATTATTTTCCTATCTTTTCAGATTCAGGACAATAAAGATGATTTCAGGGGAACTGCACAATATGGACTCATGTTGAGTCATCTCTATTGCCTCATGTGTTTTCTGCAAATGTGTTAGCATCAATTGCAAGATGAGGCAGCTAGCTAGCTGTGGAGTTGCCAACATGCTCAAAGTGCTCGCAACATTGAGAAGAAACAAGCATGCCCAGGAATTTAATGCGTGTGCAGGGAGGCCCTTTGCTCAGAGAAGCATCGACCGATTTTATTTATTTCCACACCTTCTCACAACTTTGTATTGGTTATAGTATGGTGAATCATTGAGGTGCATAACCATGCTGAACTTTTGTTCTTCTGAATGTTAGTATGCATACCATATCTTCTGAAGCTTAGTTTAATGTGAGTGTCTGGATCCACTACCGCATCCTCTAATTTGGTGGATGCCAAGTTAAAAAAGGTTACCGATGAGTAGACATAAGCTGGATGCGTCTCTTTTTTTCTTCCGAATGGGCAATAAGCTAGAGAGTGTCTCGGGCTGCCTCTAGCACAAGGCCCTCCAGTACGAAACACGGGCAGCCGACTGGGCCGATACAAAAGCCTATCCATCTTAAAGACCATTTGTTTTTGTTTTTTGCGAGGAGAAGCCCATATTTCCGAAGAGCGGTCAGTCCCAGAAAAACCCTCCTTCCTCCTCGTTTCCACTTATACTCCCTCCGTCCGGGTTTATTAGGCCCATGAGCCAATTGCTAAGACCAAGAAGATGCACACAGAGAAAATAAATCTCCTTAATTTACTCCATAACCACCCTATTAAATAGGCCTAGTAACAAACCAAGCACATGCAGTGCCTGGCGGGCACATGCATCCTGCATGCATGGCCAGTCAGCCAAGTCCTTGCTAGCACCAATGCAACAATGCAAAAGAAGAGAGCAATTCTTCGAAAAAGCGAGTAATTAGTGCAGCGGGTCTTATAAACACGAACAGATCGCTCTCCTACTTCCATCTCCCCCCCCAATTCCCCCCGCTCCCCAATCTTCCTCACTCGTCTAGAAAACCCCCGCTCACCTTCTTCCTCACTCCTACAGAAAACGCCTGCTCCTCTTCTTCCACTCCTACAGAAATCCCCATCCCTCCTTCTTCCCCACTCGCACTGCCACTAGGCTCGTCTCTGGCTACTCCGCTCAAACCCGTGAGTTCGGTGCGACGCCCACAAGGAAAATGGAGTCGGCTGGCCCCAGTACCAAGAAGATGGGGCTCCCACCAGCGGCGACGTCGGTTGTAGATCCCGCACCAGGCAGCGCGGGGAGAGGCGGCGAGCCCCCCCCCCACCTGGATCTGAGGAACCGGTAGAATCTTTGGTGGACCGCATCAGCGATCTCCTGGATGTCATCCTTGAGGAGATCATCTCGCTTCTCCCGACCAAGGATTGCTGCCGCACACAAGTCCTCTCAACTCGGTGGCGCCCTCTATGGTGCACCACGCCCCTCAATCTCGATTGTCGTCAGATATATGTCCTTCCTGAATTTGATCTCCTCAGAGGCATCGTCTCCTGTCACCAGCAGGGCCCCGTTCAACGCCTCTGCATCCTGACACACTACCTGCTGTCCATACCCAACATGGTGGACGCTTGGCTGACATCCCTGAATTCAGAAAACTCCAGCAGTTTGAGTTGTACCATTACCACAAAAGTTTCATACCACGAACACGCCAAGAATTTGTGCCCACACCACCGTTGTCCATCTCGCGGTTTTCCTCCTCTCTCCACACCGCCACCTCCGCCCGGTGCCATCTACCAGACAATCTGGTACAAATGCTTCGACTCCCATTGCTAAAAAAACTTTCACATGTGGTGGTTTATCTGTCGGAGGCCTCACTGAACAGCATCATCCACTCCAGGTGCCCTGCCCTGGAGCGCTTGCTGATTGTTTGGGAATAGAAATCCCTATCAGTTGTTTCCAAATAAAGTCGCCTCACCTTAAAAGCATTGGAATTATTTTGAAGGACAACAACTCATCATCGAAGATGCCCCTTCACTTCAAAGGTTGCTCCTTGATGATTGTTATAAACCTTCACAAATAACTGTCGTCTCTGTGCCCAAACTGGAGACCTTGGGTGTAATTCGTGACCCGTTTAATGATCACAAGAAGTTGGTGTTTGGCTCCTCACTTTTTCAGGTACCATATATTGTCATCTATACATTTGTAATCATAAGCTGCATTTCTCATTTGTGCGCATAAGTTTTATATCATCTTGGAGTACACTTTGGGTACTAATATTATGTTATATGCTCAATGAAGAGTTTGTCCATTGATAGCCTATCAATGCTGCTGGATTCTGTCAAGATCTTATATATCAGAATGTTTAGTTTTGATCTGAACATAATTATTGGCTTGCTGTGATGCTTTTGATCTCTGGAGAATTTATATATATAGGTGATGATTTCATGCACATTGAAAGCCTGTATATATTGTACTAGAATTAACCATTCAGCTGTCGTTCTTTCGACATACTATTTTTCAGACCTTAACTGTTTTCAATCTTCATGTCTACTTAGGCACAACTACATGGAGCAAAACATATAACCAATCGGTGGCGTAATAAGCAGCAGGATTTTCTCAGTTCTCATGACATTCGTTTGAGGACAATAACGATGGAAGGATATGCATCCAACCAGGCAAACAGAAGCTTTGTCACATTCTTCCTGTTGAATGTGAGGTTACTATTGTCCATGAGGCTTAAGTTTTACCGCCGGTGACGGACATGTTGAACAAAAAAAAGAAGTTTCAGGTGGACAAATGGGCTTCTAAACGTGCTCGGATTCTATTTACAACAAGTTGTAGTCATCCTGAAATAATTTTTTTTGCACAGGATGTTGAATTTATGGCTCAGACCGACCCATTTGTTTGTGACTGCAAAAATGAGTGGTTGGGTTAGATGTTACTGCCATGTTCAATATGGGTTTTGTCTAAAAATTTGATGAACAATTAATCCTTGGGCTTTCTGTACCATTTGTAAGCTTGAGTTGCATGTTGTTGCCCTCGTACCCCCCTCCACCTACAACTACACTGCCGCATCTTCCATGGTTGTTGTTTGTTCCCGTCCGAGGCCTCACCGTCGTTCTCCGCCTTGGTTCACTCGCTGTGCCCGCTGCCGTCTGGCGTTGTCAACATGGTCAACAACCAAGAGGAATCAGGAGATGACTGTACGTGGAGAGGCTGACAGTAGGGACCCACCAGGGTCATTGCATTACGCAAGCAGGTGCCTCGTTATTACAAGCCAAAAAATACTTCCTCCTAATTGTTTGACAACTAGGTCCCACGCCATTGTCAATGTAGTCAATAAACAAGAAAATTACACAATGAGCGGATAACACCAGGGACCCAGCAGCTCGTCCAGTTTTTTTTAGTTTCAGAGACAGAGCTCAACTTCGCGCTATGCGTGGGCTGTGGCCTGTCTAGCCCACGCTTACACTTTTATTGAAGCACATGACGAGCCCAGTTGATATATTTTTTCTTTCTGAAAATGGCTAGCCCAACTCTTTTTTTAGAATACCAAAACCGAGGCCTACTTGCTTTTCTCAGCCCCGCTGGGCTGCAAATCTTTCAAGACGAGGAGGGATGTAAGTAGTAAGAAATGGGCTTCCCCAGAAAATGGGCTATAAGTTGTAAGAAATGGGCTGTAAATTTTTAAATCAAAGCCAACCGGCAATTACATTAAAATATCATTCTCTACTCTCAACTCTTATAAAAACCAAAGCGAGCTGGCAATTACATTAAAATATCATCTTTTCTCCCACAAGATAAACTACTCATACAAATGCATCTTCATGTTCCGTGCAACGAACGGGCATCTTGCTAGTTAAGATTTTAAATTTCATTCATTTTTTGCTGATTTTTTTTTTGAATTTTATTTCAATATAAATTTTTTTGAAAATTATTTTTAATGTGACTCAAAATCATGATTAAAAGAGTTTGGACCCCACTGAAATATGCAAAATTTCATTGAATTTTTTAGCACTGCCTAGAGTATATGGTGTGTAATGCTATTAAAAACAATATGGGCTTCAAATATCCTTAAGAATTAGCAAATTGGCTGTAAATTATTGAAAAATGGCTAATGGGTTTTATGCTGTTTTCCACAGATTTGGTGGCTGACTTCTGGGCCTACTAGGTTGATGATGATGCTGTCGTCAAAAAAAATTGACGCGTACACAAGGCTTTGTCAACTTAGTCAACACAGAGCAGTGACTGTTGGATATCCATCCAATGGCCGTCGTGCTTCTTCAATCTCTGATCTTCCTGCTCCAGCTGCCCAAACCAGCGCCGGTGGGACTGCCTGCTCCCTCCTCCCGTGGCTGGCTGTGCTACCGCCAGGCCATCCCTCTACCCATGCACACATCCTGTTATTTTTCGGCAACGTCAGTCTGACCCCGCAGCCGACCAGTCAGCGCTCGTACTCCCCTCAGCGTGGGCATCCGCTGCGGTGGCTTCGCCAGCTCTGGGTCGTTCCCTTCCTGGGCCTCGCCCTCGTCCACCACATTTGTGCTCTCGGCGCGGCGAGGTCAACATAGTCAACAAACAACAACCATCATAAGAGGCTGACAGTAGGGGCCCACACAAGGAAATGCCTCCTTATTACACGCAAAATAATGATTCCTCCACCTGACAGCTGGGACCCACCGGAAGGTCCTCTGTATTTCGCGAAAAAACCATTCCCCCCGCTGTCAGCTCGGACCCACCAGCTATATCTCTGCATGCAAGGAAGTGCCTCCTTATTACACAAAAAAATGAATACCCCCCCTACTAGCTGGGACCCACCATAGTGTGTGGCTGACTTGTGGGCCTACTAAATTGACGGAAACGGAGGGCTTTGTCAACTTAGTCAATATGAACGAGTCTAGTTCTAGTAACCATACGATGTCCATCCAACGGCTGTAGTGCTTCTTCAACATCTGGTCTTCTTGCTCCAGCCGCCCAAAGCAGCGCCGATCATGTCGCATGCTCCTGCCTCCCGAGGCCGGCTGTGCTGGCGCGGAGGCCTCACTGCCCCCTATTATTCCCACCACTGGCCAGGCCCTGCAGCGACGGCAGCCTCACACCATAGCCGAACCAGTGAACCCTCGCACTCCTCTCCGCGTGGGCATCCTCACCGCCGCGTCTTCTCCGGCTCCGTGTCGTCCCCTTCCTAGGCCTCGCCATCGTCCACCGCCTTGGTGCTCTCGGCGCGGCATGGTCAATGTGGTCAATGAACGACTTCCATTTGGAAGATTACTGTACGTGGAGAGGCTGACAGCTGGGTCCATGGCCGCAGCAAGGAAGTGCCTCCTTATTACATGGAAAATAATGATTCTTCCACCTGACAGTAGGGACCCACCGGGCGGGCGACCGTATTTCGTGAAAAAAATGTTTCCTCCCTGACTGTTGGGACCCACCAGCTACATCTTCGCACGCAAGAAAGTGCGTCCATATTACGGGCAAAAAAATGATTCGCCCCCTGACTGCTGGGACCCACCACCTACATCTTCGCATGCAAGGAAGTGCCTGACAGTCAGGACCCACTGGTCGAAGCGTATGTAGAATTGTCATTTTGGTCACGAACGTGTACGTACATACTGGTCAATGTAGAGGCGCGCACATGTCGTAGTAGAGGCGGGCACATGTCGTAGTAGAGGCGCGCACGTGTCGTAGTAGAGGCGCACACGTAGCATGTACATGTACGTACAACGGCCAGGGTGCAAGAAAGTAAATATGGCCACGTACGTACATACGGACGGGGTCTCGAACGCCTACTCGCACATACGTACAGCCAGGGCTCGTGTACATGGCTGGGTTGGAACGGAGAAACTGCGTCGTTATCGTGTTCATGGGGAGCCAACCGGTTGGGTCGAAACGGAATGCGTCATCGTGTTCATCAAGAGGGCTTGGACGGAACAACCGATGGAAACGAGGCATGCGTACTGCAGAACGGAGGAAACGGCCTTGTGTTCGACCGGCCATGGTCGAAACGAGATCCTGTTCGTTGGGAGGGGTCCGGCGTACCGCAAAACAGAGGAAACAGACTTCTGTTGGACATCCTATGGTCGAAACAGGGTCCTGTTGATCGAGAGGGGTGTGACGTACCGTAAAACGGAGGAAACGGACTTGTGTTGGAGCGCTACAGTCAAAACGGGGGTCCTGTTCATCGGGAGGGGTGTGGTCTACCGCAAAATGGGACTTCATGGGATACTGTTCATCTCCACCATCGACCTCCTCCAGCCTCTACGTGCTACTGTTCATCCACCATCGACCTCCTCTAGCCTCCACCTGCGATTGTTCATCCATGGGATCCTGCTCATCCAGCCTCCACCGCGCGCTCCTCCACCGACTATTGTTCAACCAACCCTCTCCACGGGGTCCTGTTCAACCACCCCTCCAAGGGCTACTGTTCATCCAGCCCTCCACCGGCTACTGTTCAACTAGCCATCCACGGGGTCATCCTGTTCATCCAGCCCTCCACGGGGCCTATTCATCCACCCCCAACCGGCTCGATCGGGGTGCTGTTCATCCAGAGGCAACACCACGGGGTCCTATTCATCCACCCCCACCGGGAACTATTCATCCAAACCCCCCAACCATGCTCACTGTTCATCAAGGGAAGGAGGCAGCAGGGTTCGATCGACTTCAATTAGCAGCAGTAGCAAAGGAATTACTTGGGTTCAGTTAACAACAAGGGATTGATCGCTCGGATTCAGTAACGTAGCTAGTGCAATCGCTCGGGTTCAGTTAGAGCCCAACGCCTTGCTTGGGTTCAGTTAGAGCCCAATGCCTCGCACACATGCGTGTCTGTGTACAAGAGAAACACACATCACTCAGCCCCCGACCACCCACCGTAACCGGGAACTCCCCGAAATTTTCATCGCCCTCGCTTCTACCAAGGTTTTTTCTGTCATGGATGGCCCAAAGAATTTCAAGCAGCTGCGTCTCCAGCTCGCCCAGGACTAAAAGCCCATTTTTTGTCATAGAAATAGGATCCCACCACATCTATGATGATACCGGGTTTTGTCACAATTATCGTCATAGAAGTGTCATAAGCATGACAAAAAAATCATTTCGGCCAAAATGTCACAGATGTGTCTTTTTTTTGTAGTGACTAGGCCATTATCTGCTTTGGCAGCACCTGCCTTGTGATGTTTAACTCTGCCAATTGCATTTTTATTAGTACCGGTTTCAATGGCTCTGAAGCCTGTTGCAATTAACAGTTGAATCCATTTTTAAACAGTTGTATTTCAATGGCTACACACTTACAAAATATGACTTAGGATGCTTAAGCCTGTTGCTATTAACAGTTGTATCCATTTTTTAACCTGTCCCTTTGCTGCCCGTGCTACTCTCCGCAATGAAGGTATACTAGAGGTGCTGTCCATTTGCTATTTTTGGTGGATGCTAACCCTGTTGTACTTAACATGCCTATCCATGTAGTTATATAGGGCCATAACGGGCGATGCTATTGTTTGTCGTCGTGGTTAGCTGCATCCCATGTCTTATAGTATTTTACATCATTTGTGCAATTGTAGTTTGGCTTCTGAAATTTACCCGCTTCTTGTAGGTACACATGTCGGGGGCATTGATCCATGCTTCGACCCGGAGGAAGAGTTCGCCTCCGCCGCCGCTGACTTTGGGCATGCTTTGGCCAAGATGAATTGCCCCAGCAACTACCTCTCAGGACTTACCAAGTATGAACTCATCAGTTCAATCTTACCAACACCAGTTGCAATTAATGGCTATGTTTTGTATGGTTGATGTCTTAAGCATCATGTAGTAAACATGCCTAGCACGTTTTAGCTATTTTCCCTACATTTTTATAGACAACTGGGTATTATCTGCTCTGGCAGCACCTGCCTTGTGATGTTTAACTCTGCCAATTGCATTTTTATCAGTACCGGTTTCAATGGCCATTAAGCCTGTTGGAATTAACAATTGAATCCATTTTTAAACAGTTGTATTTCAATGGCTACAAACTTACAAAACATGAATTAGGATGCTTTAAGCCTGTTGCAATTAACATTCATATCCATTTTTTAATCCATCCCTTTGCTACCGTGCTACTATTTTGCAATGAAGATATCGCTACAGATGCTGCCGTTTTATTACCATTTGCTATTTTTGGTGGATGTTAACCCTGTTGTCGTTAACATTGGCTTTCCATGTATTTACACAGGGCTACAATGGGCGAGGTTGTTGTTTGCCGTTGAGGTTAGCTGCATCCCATGTCTTATACACCATCTATTCCTAAATTTAAGTATTTTTAGAGATTCCAATAATAGACTACATAAGGAGCAAAATGAGTGGATCTAGATTCTAATCTAAACTATATCTATAATTCTATATACATCCATTTGTAGTTCATTGGAATCTCTAAAAATACTTGTACTTAGGAATGCAGGTAGTTGTATTTTACATCATTTGTGCAATCTCACTTTAGCTTCTAACATTTACTGGTTGCTTGTAGATACATATATGAGCAGTACTGATCCACGCTTCAATCCCTTTTGTGTATGGGACAATGGGACATTCTTGAACAAGTGTCAAGTGAGGAAACTAAGAAAGATTGCTAGGCGAAAGAAATGGGTGATGGGAATTAAGCTCTTTATTTACACCTTGTCCAAGACAATAGTGAACTTTACGATGGTACGTAATGTGTTGCCTTTTCCCCCTGCCCACAACAAGTTACTCTATTAGACCTCATGATCTGATATTTTTCTCTTTTCAGTGGTTTTCGAAGCTATTTACTGATGATTACCTTGCAAACTACATGACCAGAGTGGAGGCAACTAAGAGTTAACGTATATAATTCATGCTACCATGATAATGCTCTAGAAGCCTTCCTAAAGGTGGTGAAGGATGGGCGGACAATCATCACAAGGGGCTAGACAAAAGTTGTTCGTGCCTATGGCATACAGGAAGGCACATTATGGGCATTCTGCTTCTTCAACACCATCAGCAGTCGAAATGATTTACACTTGTCTCTTCACCTCTACATCCTGTAAATATTGTGGTTCATCATAGTTAATTGTTGTCTAATCCTCTAATTACTGAACATATTGTGCTGACAATTTTCTTTATGGATTCATGGTTGAACCATTGTGTGCTGAGAATTTGAATTGCACGTTTCATATTTCAAAATTTCCAATTCGAATAATAAATTACAGCAAAAAATTGTACAGGAGCGAATAAAATGATGTGCACACGGTTAGAAAGAAAACAGCGTGTGCGATGAAAAAAGAAAAAAGACGGTTCTTTGACGTGAAACGTTTGCGATGCCCGACGGATGCACACACGGTTTTGTCTCATATGCATGTGCGATTCATGGTAATACGACAAATGTTTCAAACTAGTGTGCATGTGTGATAGGAATACTAATCGCACACAGTTATGAAAATGTACACGTTGGTGTTAGTAGAGGCACCGCACACATTTTATATTCTTGAACCGTGTGCGATAACATACCTATCACAAACACATCGGCAGATTAAATGTTGATGTCCACCTTTTTCACACAACTATAGCGGCGTAATCGTTTGGGATGTCTCTCTGATCAGAAACGTAATGTCGAGATGTAACGTGTGGGACTGGGGAGGCTTGTCATACGTTTATTCTATGGTGATCTTCAGTAGCCGCTCGCCCATCCCCGACGACTTTTGGGTCATGTGGGAAGGACCCCCCTATCACCCACACTCACTTGGCGATAGTTCCAAATGCCATCGCGGAAAGGGGTAAAAACGGTTTGCATAGCACTATATGGTACCAATGTATACTCACATTTATATTCGATTGCTAAAGAGATGCATTGTCTGGAGTTCAAAATACTAACTCTGTGGATCAATTATGTCGAATAATAACATAGACATACTCAAATTTGATAGAATATAGGTGTCTGATGGATCAATGACCGTTCCTTACGCGAATTACAAATATCATGATCCCATCCTAATATTTGGATACAATTTATATTTTTAATCAATGTGTACATCAGTCTTTTACGTGTAGTTTCATTCTCCATAGGCCCCTCCTCACACACACACACACACTGACTTTGTCTCTCACACATACGCGCACACGGTGTATAACCATCGGTGGTCTCTCACACATGCTCATACACTCTCTCCCGAGGTGTCTTTCTCACAGACATGCTCTCGATATAACCCTCCCTCCCTCTCGCAACCATTTATGACTGTTTTCACTAACCCTTATCACAAGCACTCTTCCTCTCACAAGAATACACATGCACAATCCCCATTGACCCTTTCTATACACATAGACATGCCTACGTGTCTCCCGCACGCACATTATCTTTAGGCATGTCTCTCACGCATTGTCTCCACCTCTCTTCCTAATTGACGAGTGTGATTCCAGAGCATTCTGTAGGATGCCCCTTAAAGTTATATTGGATGAATGGTAATATCAGAGATAAGGGGTTACCTAGTCCGAGGACCTAGGGTTACAAATCCTAGCCGGCTTTGTCAATGGACACAGATTCCTTCACTACTCTGTTATATTTTTCTTATACGACTAGTCCTCCATGGGTCTCCCTACATGCGTCACGGGCCAACCAATGTGGCGTAGGACGGAACCGAACCAAGTGCCTCACCTCAGCCCACCGGACCTCATGCGGTAACACACCTTCTGCCCCCAAGTCTCATTATCTTCTCACACCCACACATACCAACACAGACACCACACAAAAAAATTTCTCCTCGTGCCTCTATCCCCTCCCGCTTGCATATACACACTAAAGGGCATCTCTTGCCGTGACATCCTATTCGTCTCTCTCTCTCTAGACCACTCTCATTTCTCATGCTATCTATCCCACGTCCCCTATCGGCCCCTCTATCCATGCCTCTCTCGAATATGTAATGCAAACACGTACCTCTGTAGGCCCTGCCAAATACGTCAGCTACACCTTTGCACATGTTACATCACGTACCCCATTGATCTAAAAAGCCCTCTCTTCACGTTTATTTCGCATACAACATTCCTTTTGAATAAAACCACACAAAGTGTGGCCAAAAAATTATTTTAGAATTTCTACATATATACAACATTACGAAGTTATATGGAGGAGTATGAACGTTAATTTGCATTGCATGGTGCACTTAATGATATTTATTCCGCACTGTGAATTTTTATATTTTACACTATATATAAAGTTAGTTATAATAAAGAGAAATGAAGAGCATCTCTTTCTCCATCGCATACACCCCCTCTATGTTCCTTTCATGTACGCACACAAACTATCTCCAGGTCCTCTAAAAGTACGCCCCCAGCACATTCACACATGTTTCATCTGTCTCTCGTGATATATACAGTGACGATCATTGTATTTGAAGCGAAATCATAATACGTACATTGGACTTCAGAATCCACTCATTACGGTCACCATTCACATTTTGTGGTTATTATATAGTCACGGGCTCACCGTACAGCTTTGTATTTGCTCAAGACATGACTAGTTGACTAGTTAAATGCTCCACGTGGCACCTCTAGTGTTGCATCACATTATCTCACTACCATTGGGCCCACCTGACGGCGTGTATAAGAATGAAAACAAATGGTGAAAAAATATTGGACGGTGGTTCGAAGTCATGACCGCGGGCACAACGGACAAGGTGGCCTTGTATTGGTATGCTGAGCCATCTGTTTTAACACACAGGAGTGGGTGTGGTGATTATACACACATGCACGCATGCACATGAACTGCATGCACACAACACTCACATGAACACACGCAACCACGCATGCATGCAACACTCACACGTACACACATAGCCATGCACACACGCAACACTCACATGCACACGCGCACGCATGCATGCACACACCACACGACCACCACACACTCTCATGCTCAAGTGCTCAACCTACACGTGCATGCGCACACATCAGGCCGTGATAGACACATACACAACCAGGTGGTTCCCGCGCACGGGGTGGAGTCTTGTCGCGCCTGCGTAAATTTATCTGACCTTTTTCCTATCTGAACTGACAGGTGGGACCCACAAGGAACATGGCCAATTTAACTAGTCAACATAGTGCCACGTAGACTATTTGGCCGGTCAATAGAGTGCAATCCGATGCAAAACGGTGAGCAAGTGACCGTATAATCACCGCAAAACGTATATAGCGACCGTAATGAGTGTATTCTGAAGTCCAGTGACCGTATTGCGCTTTTCGCTTCAAATACATTGACCGCCCGTGTATTTATCTCTTCTCTCGCTCTCTCTATGGAGCCGAGTTGGCCAACGTGCCAGTCCCTAAATTGGCGCCCGCCACCCCATTATTGTTGTACTGGTTTCCTAAGAGCGAACAAGCATTCAGGTCTACTGTACAAACTGTAGATATGAGTTACAAATGCTATGAAGACGAATACAAATATTTGAATCCACTTTAGGCCCAATTTCTCTCTGTAGGCCCTCCAAAAGTATATCTCTACACGTTCTTGCATGTTACATATAACAACTATGCAATACAACACTACTACTACACTCTAACACAATAAATTATATGTGTTCTTAGTTTTACTAGATCTCATATTGGTACTTAATTATTTAGTTTGCATACATTAAAATTGCCTTTGAAATGCATGACTAGTATCATCTACCGCGTGAGAAAAATCCCGCCCTTGCCTGTTTAATCGGGTTTGTGTCGATGGATCGTGCAAAACAACAATACTATAGTAGCACTACAATACAATACAGTTCACTGGGCCGCCGTGTCGTGTACTCCTACGTCGTAAGAGTGGAGCGCTCGCTTTCATAAATGTTATAGTCCCTTTAGCCGACATGTGGGACATCAAGCAACCGGGTCCACGTGCCATACCGAAATAATAGTGCAGAGCAGCAGGGGTGAAGCACCCCAATCATGACGCCGACGTAGTAATGAGCAATGAGGCGTCAAATCACAAAGTTGCACCTTTCCCGCAGTTAAGTTGGAGGGACGAAGTAATGCTAAAAAAAGAAGTTGGACGGACGAAGCAACCATCATTTCACTCGTTGTTGAATCCGCTTCCCCCTCATCTTCTTCAAGTTAACCACGTGTTGCTTCTACCGTTGTTCTGCCTCATGTGGGATGCGGACCAGCTTGGTAAAGCACTGACACATGGGACGGCATGTTAGCAAACCGCCATGCCAACGTCCTCTAAAAATAAGAAACATCCCCCGCCTTCCAGGCGGCAAAATAACCTCCTTTTTACTAATCCTGATACTATAAATTTTTAGATCAATATAATCGAGATTTGTATAGATAGCACATAGGAGCAAAACCAAGTGCTACGGTTAATGGCATCCACAATGTGTATCCAAATGTGAAAATAGCTTTTGGCATTGATGGGAACCATTGTGGACGGTGCTGCCAAAGCCAAAAAGATGGAACCAAAGCTCCCTAATTGATTGATTGAAGGAATAGAAAAATGCAACCTTTCTCCTCTTTCTCCCGTGCTTGGACGCATGTACAGTATAGAGCACAGAGTCTACTCCCGTGTCCCTTCTATCACAAATCACAAAGTAGTGAGGCGTCAAATTACAAAGCACGGACAAAGCAACCATCATTTCACTCTTCGCTGACTCCGCTTCTCCATCATCTTCTTCGGGAAACCACCTTACCGCACTAAGCTGGACGGACGATGCTATTGTGTAGTACTAGTACTGCTTCTGTTTCTTTTTAGTTTGCTTATAAGAATTGGTCAAAGTCAAACCTTATAAAGTTTGACTAACTTTATAGAAAAATATATCAACATCTACAATACTAAATTTATATGTTATGAAAATTAATTTCATCATGCATCTAATAATATTGATTTCATAATGTGAATGTTGATATCTTTTCCTACAAAGCTAGTCAAACTTTACAAAGTTTGACTTTGAGAAAATATTATATGCAAACTAAAAAGAAATAGAAGGAGTACATTTACGCATCCTTTGGTTCAACAGACTTCCTGGATGCAAAGAAGGCGGTTGTCTCAGCTTGCAGGCGACACTTGCGAATGACTTACCGTGGTCCCCCTCAATGGTGTTCTCCGTCGAACGCACTTCGCCAAACCACAACATTCGAGATATCATCGACGTCACCGCATTGGGGAAGGAAGTCAAATAGTTACTACCCCCATTTTGTTATACACAAGGCCAGTATCAAAATTACAATTCACAAAAGGCCACTAACACTAATAAAGGAAAAATTGATGGGGTTTGCCTCGTACTAGCAACCAAGGGCATTAGTATACCCTTGCGTGCATGCGGAAGTGATGGCACTGCATTAATCAAGCGATGAGGAGTGAGATGGTTAGCTCTTTAGGCGTTGAAGAAAAAATGCATTAATTGACACGTCAAACGAGGATTTGTATCAATCAATCCCGTGAAGGAAACCCCGCCTTTCTTTTTTAACACAAGTAGTACGTACGTACTTGTATCCTGTTAGGGTCTAGGCCTTGCATTGCCATACTTCACCACACATTTTTGCCAAGCTTGCCTAAAGTTTTCAAAATGAAAAGGAGGTACACTTGCCCACGGCTGTCGCGGTCGTACCGCACCCTCACATAGTCACTCCTGCATGTCGCAAACCCAACCAAGGGAACGCACCCTCACTGACACGTGCTACCGCATGTGATCAAACCAAACTCAGCCATCCTACCGCTGACACATAATTTTTGTTCATACAGTATGTCTATCCAACCGCATGTTGGGGAAGATCCGTACGGCCCGTGTGGTGGTCTGCTGGGGAAGAAGAAGAAGAGTTAGGAGATGTAGGATATTCATCCAACCGCCTGAAATGGACGACTAACCCAAATGATGAAAGTCAGGCGACTTGCATAAATATACGTTTTTACACAACAAAAGATCCCTAAAAACAACAACATAAAGAAAAACTATCACTGCTCGCGGAACGAGACGGCCTTGTCATCTTTTGCTGCAGGCACAAACTAGCCGTAGCAGCCGACGTGTATCTCCTCACCGTTGTTGTCCTCGGCCTCCAGCTACTCGTTCACGCGGAGCATGCGAGCGCTCTGCACGGACGCGAGCAACGCCCGGTTCAAGTCCAGGATGTCCGGTTCCGCCTGCGGGAGGGCCTCGATGGCAGCATCATCTGCGCGCTCCGCGTCGAGTTGAGCCTCCACCAGCCGGTTCAAGTGTAGGACGTCCGGTTCCGCCTCTAGGAGGGCCTCGGTGGCAGCGGCATCCACGTGCTCTGCCTCAAGTTGAGCCTCCACTGCCCGGTTCACATCCATGACATCTGGTTCCGCCTCCAAGAGGGCCTCGATGGCAGGAGCATCCGCGCGCTCCGCGTCGAGTTGAGCCTTTGCCTCTCGGTCCTCCTTTAGGATCGCCAGGTTGAACCGCAGGTCTTCCTGCACCATGGGGGACCCGGATGCCGGCACGAAGTCGACGTCCATCGTCTCATATGCATCGGGGGCCTTCTACACTGCAACCTCCGCCATGAACATTGGATCGGCTTCCTCCTCCTGGAGCTTGGCTCCAGAGAACTCGGGGATTGGCCCGCCGCAAAGCGATCTTGGGAATGGAGGTCTGTGGCGCCGACCACCACCGTAGTTTCTTCGCCGCGCTTCGGCGTCAGCATCTTGTAGTACATGATCTTGCGGCGCACCATGGCTTTTCGGCGAACTAGGGGACGGTTATGCGGGCTAGGGGATCGAAAGGTGGGGAAATGGGCCGGAGAGGAGGTGTAGTTTTGGGGCAGTGGTGACCGGCCGGCAAGTAGCTGGTGTAGGCCGAGCAGCGAAGGTTCTGGTGTGAATAGTGGTTTTGCTGACGACCGGTTAATCGGTTTTGACTGTACATTACTCTTGTCGCATTCGCGTTGCACCCCGGCACGCTGGACCCTCCACGTCGCTCAACGAATGGAACACGCTTCGTCTTGCGTTTTCGCTCGCTTGTGGGACCGCAGTTGAGAGCAAACTGACTACTAGAAGAGAGAGAGGTCGGTCGAGTGTTACTAGTACTCCCTCCATTTTATGCGGAGTAAATAAAAACAGAGGGAGCATACTACTAGTACTATGAGCACTGCCTACTCTACTGCAGATGTTGTAAGTACTCCACTAGTACTATTGGACATGGACCTTAAAAATGCACTATTGGACTAACTATACATGGCGAAACCTAGTAGGAAGAGCATGCGCGAGAACAAGAAGATTCACATGTTTGAAAACAAATTGGAAACCATCTCTGTTTGAATACAAATCTAGGAGTACGTACGAATCTAACAATATTGATTGGGCGTTGTTGAATGTTGATACCTTTTTCTGTAAGTTTGATCAAAGTAGAGATACTTTGACTACAAATAAAACTTATATGTAAATTAGAAAGGATTGGCGGGAGTATATTGTATGTTCAAAAGAGAAATGAACATTGAATACCCTTTATATATGATTTGTTGATGTTATGATCACCGGTTCAGAATTTTGAATCTGCCTTAGGTATCACAGATGCACCCACTCGTTATCTATTGGTTTCATCTCAGGGTCCGGAGATCGATTGAAAGAGGACTAGGGTGGGTACAGTATGTTCGTTTCTCTTTTGAACTTACAATGTACTCCCTTCGATCCCCACAGACCCTCGGGGTCATTTCTATCATAGAAACACAACAAACCTTTATCTCCTTGCACGACACGCACTTGATCTCTCAACATGAATCGATCTCATCAAGATGTGTCGGGGCATGAACCGAATGGGATGTCAAAACTAAGATGGGAAGCGACACGAGTGGAGGCAAAGTGAAACTTTAAACGGACCATTTGTCTGTATGCATGTCAGACAAATTACAACATTGGATACAAGCATGGTCTAGGCCCACATGCGAATGATACTCGATGGAATGTTCAAATGAGGCATGCGGGAGGATCGACTCGACCGGAGGGCGGCATGATCGATGGAGAAGAGGGTTGGAGAGGAACGAGAAATAAGCAACGCCACATGATTATACTTGAACGGCTAAATTAACAATAAGTTGTCTCGTTTTCCCTTCCGTCTTGGTCACAGAGTAAGATACTCCCTCCGTTTTTATTTACTCTGCATATTAGGTTTGACTGAAGTCAAACTTCATAAAATTTGACCAAATTGAGAAAAAAATGTGAACATTTACAATAGCAAATCTATATGATGTGAAAGTATATTCAATAATGAATCTAATGGTATTGATTTGTTATTGTATATGTTATTATTTCTTTCTATAAACTTTGTCAAAGTTTACAAAGTTGACTTTGAGCAAAGCTAAAATGCGGAGTAAATAAAAACAGTGGGAGTACACAGCGACTAGTATAGTTACTACTGCCGGAACATGGTATGTTGGACCCCTAAATGCGGGCACGGACCAGGCACACTTCAATTATTCCTTCAAACAGCCGGACACCTACATTAGCACACCATTTGGCTACTTAATCAAGTGTTACACTTCACTAGTTGAAAAGGAAAAGGGTGGTACCGTACCCAAAACCACCACACTTAGGGCTAGGGTAACAACTTGGTATTGTACCACATTTGAATCAGGGCACAAAAACCACATGTTCTATGCCTAATGCGCAACGCGGAGCACTGACGCTCGAATTTTGCCGGGAAAACAGGGAAACCGACATGTGGGGCACACCTGTCGGGATGACGTGGCGCAGACTAGTCCAATGGAGGAGCTGGCCCATGACCTCCATGCCACCGGCAACCATTCATGTGGGTTGTGGGGGCCAGCAACGTGGCGCAACTCCCGCACCGCCTTTGGACACGGCGACCGTGGTAAGCGACACGTTCATCGTCGCTGGACACGCTCGGCTTTAGGGTTCCGAGGGTGGCATTAGTGCTATGGCACGACTAGCAGATCAACACCCGGCTCGTCGAGGATGCACGGGGCACCAAAGTGTGCGCGTGCCGTGACGCGTCCGCAGAGTGTTCTAGCACGGCCAACTGCATCCCCAGGACCTAAGACCATGCCAGGTCGTCTTGCTTGTTCAATGACATGTGGGGATCGCATGTGAGCAAAGGGCATCTCCAACGTTGCCACGACCGCAGCTGACTACCCTGGCACACTCAAAACTCACGTCCCTTGCAACGTCGCGCGATGCGTTCCCAGCCGGCGCCAGCTTCCCGCATTCATGTCGCCCATCTGTATGCTGTCATTAAGAGGCTCGGTGCCCAAGGAACCAACTCCGGTGACTTAATGACGCAGCCGGACGCTTGGCCTCACCGGAATGCGCTACTTAAAGCGGCAACGCCCAACTAAACTCCACACCATAGCTCATCCTCCTGCTACCTGGCACCACATCTGCCATGACCGCGAGGGCAAACGCTTTGCGGGAGAGCTTGTCTTCGGGGATGAAGCTCGAGGTCACCGCCCTCGCTCAAGTCGCCGCTCGCAACACAATAGCGGCATAGCAGGATGTGGACGCGACCGCACAAGCGGTGGCCACACCGTCAGCCACACGTCCTACTTGCCGCCGTCCAACATATGGTGGTGAATGTGGCAGGTGAAGCGGCAGACCGTCCACGTCCATCATCATCGACCTCACATCCACCGGCACCGCCGAGGTCGGGGACTCCTCGAAGGATGAGTATGGCATGGGAGGCGGCAGGGCATGCTGTGCCAACTGACCGGTTCATCTCCCGTGTTCTACTTTTCCTCGCCGGAGACTGCACCTTCACTTCACGGGTCTTGAACCCCGCCCCCGTACATGGAGATGGTAGATGGAGGGCGTCGATCGCCGCCGTAGAATAGGTTTAGGGTCGGGTTTCTTTTATTTTTCTGTCCTATAAAAGTTCGAAATGTAATGAAAATCTGCCGTGTTTGCATGAATCTCATCCGGTGTATATGAACTTTCACAATAATAGTAAGACATATTGTATTAGTATGAAAATATATGGAATGATGATTCATTTTTGTGTGTATAAACTTAGAAGGTCTGACCCGAGAAAAAGCTAACATGCGAAGTAAATAAACACATGGGGTCTACATTCACAATTTATCTTAGGTACTCCAATAATACGTCCACTACCATTCACGCATTTCACATATTTTACATCTATGGGAACCTATGAAAGGGTTAACATAAATTGCCTCTCTCTCTCTCCCCCGGATTTTCATCATGGTGGGCCCCTCCCTTCCCCAATCTCCAATCAATAGCCCACACATTTCACATTACGTTAATTACATAACTGGGATTACATAGGTGTAGCATTACTCGTCCTAAAAAACCCAACTAAGCCAACCACCCAGCATATCGTGCAGGAAAAGACCCGGCCGCGCCGTTTTAGTCGGGATTACCGTATTACTAGTAGTAGTATCGATGGATCGCGCGAAGCACCAAGTTTAAAAGTAAAAAAGGCTATACACTCACATCACACCTGTTGCGATCGCATTGAACCCCTCACACAGTCGGTTCACTTCGGCTTGCCTCTTCACTGACACGTGAGACCGCACTTGGAGAAACCGACCATGCCCAAACTCACCCGCCCATCGCGCGAAATTCCCCCCAAATCCCAAATTCAACCGCCCTTCGACAAACCAGCCAACAATATTCCCCAAAACCCCTCCCCCCTGGCCCCCTCCACTTCATTCGCACTACCAAAGCCACCCTCCCCGCCGCACCGATACATCGGCGCCACGGTTCATCGAGGGGACACATGGCGATCCTCTCGCTCCCACGGTACGCTCTCGTAGACTATCGTCCTCTAGCCGCGCCACCACTGCTGGCGACATTGTGGTGGAGACGCATGGCAGTCAGCTCTCCCACGGTACGCGCATTCTAGAGTGAGGCCCCGTGCATGTCGGAGTAGCGCTGAATGTTAGCCGATAGACACAGTTAATCTCACTGTTTGCCGAAGTAGTTTGCAGTCAATATGCTTTTCTTAAGAAGCTTCCTTTCCCTGTTCTGTACTCAATATGCTTAGGTGAGATGGCATGCCATGCCCGATTAGTTGCTAAAATATCCTGCCATATATTTATTGTGACATAGATTGCCATGGTCTAGTAGACAATCTGTTAGGTGAAATAGCTCTACAACATTTTATACTCGATCTTTGTTGTTGAGATGGCCTCCGATGGCTGTGTTCTTGGCCTCACTAACTGCTAAAACAGCCTGCCATAATTTACCACTCAAATCTTTTTGCTGAATTAGCTTTACATATATTTCGTTACTTAGATCTGCTTGTCCAGATATCTTGCCATAGCATTAGACATTGACCTAGGTATTTTTTTCTAGACTTCATAAAAAAGCATATATGTTTTTCCGATAATATCTAGTAGAAGAACTAATTTGTATGTCTAATAGATGCATAGGACTTGGATAACTTCTGCTCGAAGATTCCCCGCTGCATATGTTGAGCGGGTTGAAAACTTCATGAACTTTATCGAAGCTGAGTACGATGGTCCGAAATCAGATTTGCTCCAACCGTGTAGTAGTTGTATGAATTCAGTTACAAGACCCCAGTCTATGCAACATCATCTACACTTGTATGGGATGTCGGACACATATACTAGATGGGTTCATCATGATGAAGCTGTGAACGTCAATGTTACTAACTATGCGGAAGCAGCAGATCACCATCTTGATCTGCCTGATGCTCAGGTGGAAGAGGATGAGGAGGTGGTGGTGGCGAAGCCTGTGAGTTTAACCAACGTTGAAACAATTCTACGAAATGCTCGCGCATTTCGTGAACTTTCACCTGCAGAAGAAAAATGGTGGGTCTGCATGTTGGAACAATGCAACGTGGCTGTCACCCAAGGAAATAAGCTATCAGTATTCTCAGCTATGGTCACCTTTCTTCAGGGGAGGACATCTGAGTGGATGACCAAGAAATCATTCAATGCGATGTTGGCTGCTTTCCGCAAATCTTTCCCTGATGCGTCTGAGCTTCCACACACCTACAGTAAAATGAAGAATTTCCTTCATGCAGTTGGAATTGGATATGATATGATCCATGTTTGTAAGAATATTTGTGTTCTGTTCCGGAAGAATTATGCCAACTTAAGTGAATGCCCAAAATGCAAATCATCAAGATGGAAAGATGGCGATGTTGTGAAGAGGATTCCTCGTAATGTTCTAAGACATTTTCCAATTATACCAAGATTTCAGAGGTTGTTTCATGATGCTGAAACAAGAGAGGATGTACTATGGCATTCTAGGAACCAGGAGTATAGAGATCAGAATGTAATGAGCCATCCATCTCCTGGTAGTGACTGGAAAAGCTTCAATTAGAAACACAAAAATTTGCTGCTGACCCGAGAAACATTAGACTTGGCTTAGCTTCAGATGGACTTAACCCATTTGGCCACCACAGCGCCACATATAGCATGTGTCCAGTGCTTGTTATCCCTTACAACATGCCTCCAAATGTCTGCACCAAAGAATGAAACTACATGATAGCCTTGCTCATCCAGGTCCAAAAAGTCCTGGAAAGGATTTTGATTTATTCATGGAGCCTCTTGTGGAGGAACATCAATAGCTATGGAGGGGTGTTCTCACTCGAGATCTATATAGCAGACCACCAGGTGATTTCTTTTTGTGTGTTGTTATAATTTAGTGCATCCATGATTATCTGGCTTTGGGCACTATGTCAGGCCGAACGACACATGGTTACAATGCATGTGTATGCTATGACAAGAATCCGCTGTCATACGCAATACTTAGCAAAATCTGTTACATTGGACACCTTCGTTTCCTTGCCAGGGACAAGCCGTGTCCTACAATACAAAAAAAGGTCACATCCGTGACATTTTGGGCTGAACGAAAAAAAAATCTGTCATACTTATGACAATGACGATAATTGTGACAAAACTCGGTATCATCATAGATGTGGTGGGCTCCTACTTAAAAAAAAGGGCAACCTGGTGCATGTAGCTCCCGCTTGCGCAGGGTCCAGGGAAGGGTCCGACCACTTTGGGTCTATAGTACGCAGCCTTTCCCTACATTTCTGTAAGAGGCTGTTTCCAGGACTTGAACCCATGACCTCATGGTCACAAGGCAGCAGCTTTACCACTGCGCCAAGGCTCCCCTTCGGTGGGCTCCTACTTCTATGACAAAAAATCATGATAGAAAATGGGCTTTTCGTCTTGGGTGGGCTGGAGATGGAGTTGCATGACATTCTTTGGGCCGTCCATGACGGAAAAAACCGTGATAGAAGCGAGGGCGAGGAAAATTTCGGGGAGTTCCCGGTTACGGTGGGTGGTCGGGGGCCGAGCGATGCGCGTTTCTCTCGTACACGTATGCGCGTGTCTACGTGTTGGGCTCTAACTGAACCCGAGCGAGGCGTTGGGCTCTAACTGAACCCGAGTGATTGGACTAGCTACGTTACTGAACCCGAGCGATTCCTTTGCTACTTCTGCTAACTGAAGTCGATCGAACCCTGCTGCCTCTTCCCTTGATGAACAGTGAGCATTGTGGGGGGGGGATGAACAGTTCCCTGTGGGGTGGATGAACAGGACCCCGTGGTGTTCCCGCTGGATGAACAGGACCCCGATCGATCGAGCCGGTTGGGCATGGATGAACAGGACCCCGTGGAGGGAAGGTTGAACAATAGCCGGTGGAGGGCTGGATGAACAGTAGCCTGTGGAGGGCTGGATGAACAATAGCCCGTGGAGGGGTGGTTGAACAGGACCCCGTGGAGAGGGCTGGTTGAACGGTAGCCGATGGAGGAGCGCGCAGTGGAGGTTGGATGAACACGAGCCCGTGGATGACCAGTCGGAGGTGGAGGCTGGAGGAGGTCGACGGTGGATGAATAGTAGCCCATGGAGGCTAGAGGAGGTCGATGGTGGAGATGAACAGTATCCCGTGGAGTCCTATTTTGCGGTACGTCACACCCCTCCCGATGAACAGGACCCCCGTTTTGACCGTAGCTCTCCAACACAAGTCCGTTTCCTCTATTTTGCGGCACGCCACACCCCTCCCAATCAACATGACCCTGTTTCGACCGTAGGAGGTCCAACAGAAGTCCGTTTCCTCCGTTTTGCGGTACGCCAGACCCCTCCCGATGAACAGGATCCCGTTTCGACTATGGCCAGTCGAACACAAGGCTGTTTCCTCCGTTCTGCGATACGCTAGGCCTTGTTTCCATTGGCTGTTCCATCCAAGCCCTCCCGATGAACACGACGACGCATTCCGTTCCGACCCAGCCGATTGGCTTCCCGTGAACACGACGACGACGCAGTTTCTCCTTTCCGACCCAGCCATGTACACGAGCCCTGGCCATACGTATGCGCGAGTAGGCGTTTGAGACCCCGCCCATATGTACGTACGTGGCCGTATTTACTTTCTTGCACCCTGGCTGATGTACGTACATGTACATGCTACGTGCGGGCCTTTACTACGACACGTGCGCACCCCTACATCGACTACGTACATATTCACGAACAGAATGACAATGCTACATACGCTTCGACTAGATGGGTCCCGACTATCAGGCACTTCCTTGCTTGCGAAGATGTACCTGGTGGGTCCCAGCAGTCAGGGGGGCGAATCGTTTTTTTGCCCGGACGCACTTCCTTGCATGCGAAGATGTAGCCGGTGAGTCCCAACAGTCAGGGGGAAAACTTTTTTTTCATGAAATACGGTGGCCCGTCCGATGGGTCCCTGTTGTCAGGTCGAGGAATAATTATTTTGTGCATAATAAGGAGGCACTTCCTTGCGGCTGCCATGGACCCAGCTGTCAGCCTCTCCACGTACAGTACTCTTCCGATGGAAGTCGGTCGTTGACCACATTGACCACGCCGCGCCGAGAGCACCATGGTGGTGGACGACGACGAGGCCTATGAAGGGGACGACGCAGAGCCGGGGAAGACGCGGCAGTGGCTGGCTAAGCGAAGAGGAGTACGAGGGTTCACTGGTTCGGCTGCGGTGTGAGGCTGCTGTCGCTGCAGAATAACAGGGGGTGTGAGTGAGTGGAGGGATGGCCTGGCCAGCGGTGGGAGTAGTAGGGGGTGATGAGGACTCCGCGGCAGCACATCCGACCACGGAAGGCAGGAGTAGACAGCACGACCGACGCTGCTTTGGGAGGCTGGATCAAGAAGACCAGAGGTTGAAGAAGCACTACGTCCGTTGGATGGACATCGTACGGTCATTGGAGTTAGAATCGTTCATATTAACTAAGTTGACAAAGCCCTCCGTCCCCGTCAACTTAGTAGGCCCACAAGTCAGCCTCCCATTATACTGGGTCCTAGCTAGCCGGGGGAGTATTCATTTTTTGTGCGTAATAAGGAGGCACTTCCTTGCGTGCAAAGATATAGCTGGTGGGTCCAAGCTATCAGCGGTGGTAACGTTTTTTTCACAAAATACAGAGGCCGTTTCAGTGGGTCCTAGATGTCAGGTGGAGGAATCATTATTTTGCGCGTAATAAGGAGGCATTTCCTTGCGTGCGGCCGTGGACCTAGCTGTCAGCCTCTCCACGTATAGTCCACTTCAGATGCATCTTGGTCGTTGACCACATTGACCACACCGCGCCGAGAGCACTAGGGCGGTGGACAACCGCAAGGCCTAGAAAGGGAACAACACGGAGACAGGGAAGAGCCGACAGTTATTTCCCATGTGGAGGGGAGTACGACTATATGAGGGGTTACTGGTTTGTCTGCCGTCACGGAGAATAATAGCAGGTGTGGGCGAGTAGAGGGATGGCTAGGCCAGCGATGGGAGTATGGTGAGGCGGTGAGGCCTACGCGACAGCACAGCCGGCCGCAGGAGGAGGGAGCAGGCAGTCCCGCCGGCGCTTGTTTGAGCGGGTGGAGCAGGAAGAGCAGAGATTGTAGAAGCACGACGGCCGTTGGATGGACATCAAACAGTCACTGCTTGTGCGTCAACCTTTTTTTAGGAAAGCCTCAAATCTGTGGAAAACATCATACATCCCATCTGCCATTATTTCTAATAATTTACAGCCCATTTGCTAATTCTTAAGGTTTTTTTGGAGCCCATATTCTTTTTGTTAGCATTACATCCCCAATTGTGGCCACGATTAAAAAATTATATGAAATTTTGCATATTTCGGTGCGGTCCAAACTGTATTTAATCCCAAAATTTCGAGTCACATTCAAACTGATCTTAAAAATAAATTTATATCAATATAAATCCAACAAATTGTCCATGCATAAAAATCAATGCAATTTAAAACCTCGATATGAAAAAAAGAAATTTGAAACTAATTGGCGGCTTGATGTGTTCTAAAAATGTACAAGCCATTTCTCATTACTGATAGGCCATTTTCTCGGCCAACCAAATGAAGCTCTCCTCGTCTTGAAAGATTTGCAGCCCAACAGGCCTCACAAAGCGACTTACTTGACAAATCACAAAAATCTAGGCTAGCCATTTTCAGAAAGAAAAAAAAATTACTTGGCTGGTCTGTGGTAAACATAAAAGAAAAGGTTGTCTAGACAGGCTAGAGTGCCCCGCACAGCCCAGTTGACACCCTGCTTCTATCTCAAAAACAAATTAGATAAATGCCACTCCAATTATGGCGATTCATAAAAATGCCACTGCAATTTCCAAACTTTGAAAAATGCCAATGCAATTTTTGCAAACTTTGAAAATGCCACTGCAATTTGCAAACTTTGAAAAAGTCCACTCCAGACTTCGAAAAATGCCACTGGAAATTGCATGAAATGGCATTTTTCAAAGTTTGGTAATTACAGTGGCATTTCTTAGAATCACCAGATTTGGAGTGGCACTTATCAAACTAACCCAAAACAAAAATAATTGGGCGAGCTGCTGGGTCCCTGGTGTCAGCTGCTCGTTGTGCAATTCTCTCATTTATTGACTACGTTGACAATGGTCTGGGACCCAGATGTCAGAAATCCATTAGGAGGAGCCATTTTTTATTGGCTTGAAATAAGGAGGCACTTGCTTGCGTACTGCCATGACCTTGCTGGGTCCCTGCTGTCATCCTCTCCATGTACAATCATCTCATGATTGTGTACGCGTCAACCTGGTAGGCCCACAAGTCAGCCTCTAAACCCGTGGCGGACAAATACAACCCATTTAAAAAATAACAGCCCATTCCATATGTTCAAACGGAAAGTTCAACATTCAGAGCAAAGTAACAGGTCTGATCCAGATATATAGTACTGAACTTCCATGTTGACAACCATCATAGCCAAGTTAACTATCTACTCCCACTAATAATCTAGTAGCATACAAGTACCAACTTACTCTTAGCTAACTAGATGATGCCAGCGCCATCTACGGTACACGCTAAACGCCGGCACCGGCATCCTCCGCCTCGCCTCGGACTTTCCAGAGGTGCGATAGGGCGCGTTGCTCGCACGCTTTGGCCCTTTCCATGCTGGCGTGGTCCACCGAAGCTCCGGATTCTAAGCGGGGAACCCACTTGACGAGCTGGTGGTAAAAATTGGTGTCGCAAAGCGTGCATGCCCAACAGCCTCCAAGGCTATTTGCCGGGCGTCGGCTCCACGTAGTCGGCCCAGTTGCGGGTGCTCTGCTCGCGACTCAGAGCGTTGGTGCGCTACTACTCCATGTTCCGCTGGCGGCACAAATCGGTGATACGCTGCTCCCCCGCCAGGCAGCCGCGCTCCAAGAACTCCTGCTCCTCTACCAGGCGGTCGCGCTCCAGCAACTCCTCATACTCCATATTGCCATCTAAACACCGATAGAATGCCTCCTCCCCCCGTCTGCCTTCTGGTGAAAAACCGAACACTAGTTCCGGTGGTGACCGCCTCCGGGGTCGCCTATCGCGGACGGGCGGGGGCATGGCGGACGTGGCGAGAGCGAGGATAAGTGGCGAGCGACATCGGGCCAGTGGGGGCTTATGAGGATAGGGCGAGTTGGGTCATGGTGCCACTGGAGAAGGCCGGGAAACAGTACTTATAGGCGGAAGGTAGCGTGACGGTCATCAGAATTCAATGCATAAGAAGGCATGGCTTAGCACGCCAGCTTGCCGTGGAAAACTAGAAAAACTGAAATTATGACTGTGCCGTCCCGTCCCGTCTCATTCGTGCTGAGTCGCACGCCGGCATGAGGTCAAACGGGTGCACTCGAATCATCTAGATGAGGTACTCCCTCCTTGTCAATAATGATTCCACGGATTTAAAATGCCCACAACAATTAAAGCGCATCTTTTTTCACATTAGTTAGCTGCCTTAATTACGGCCATCTGCATGCAGCCACTCAGAATCACTCGCAGCCAGTACACGGAGCAGCATGCAACGAGTCGTAGCCGAGGGCACACATGCAGCCACTTAAATCGCTGGAATTAATTAGGCTTAAACTTCTGCATGCAGCTAATTATTGCCATGCCTTGGTCTTGCTACTTTGGCTCACGGGACTAATAAACCTGGACGGAGGGAGTACCTTGGTTGGTGAGATTTTTGAATTAAGCCCTGCAAACCGGAAAGGAGGTACTAGTACGTGTGTGATCCGCTATTTATTCGTGTAGGATCGAGTAGGTCATTTCTTGAATTGAGCCCTGCAAACCGAAAAGGAGGTAGTACGTGCGTGATTCGCTATTTATCCGTGTAGGATCGAGTAGGTCGGATAGTGTACGTGTAGGATCGAGTAGGTCGGATGGTGTACATGTACGATCGCATTAGCCGATGAACGTTAGCTAGGAGATAAGGCATTTGTGAACGTTTTTGCTGGCAGTTTCTTCAGATTTGCATGGCATTTTCTTCAGAGCAGCTTGTCAGTTTCTTCAGAGGTAGGCATTTTTATTCAAAAAACTGCCACTTTGGATCTTGCGTCGCAACTAAAACTGCCATGAGCGCATTAGTAGGCTAGCTAGTGATTGATTAGTAACTTGTAAACACTGAGCGAACAGAAATAAGGAACTGTTAGTAACTTGTAAACACTGAGAACACAAAAATAAGGATCATGCTGTGCACAGCAGTAAGAGTCGATCCGTTCGAAATGTTCACACGAGACTCACAGGCTTGGCATTGTAATATGTTCACATTAGTAGCCCAAATTCAAAACCAACTAGTACGATTCCCATACATAAGATCAACATGTTAATGCATCTCAATGATTCACAGATAATATACAAATATGTAGCTCCAAAAGAAAAGATCTAGAAAAAACATATGTTCTTCCTACTAACATGGATGCTTCTCTTGGCCAACATTCAGTATAGACTGAAAGACAAATTTGTTTGTGAAGTCTAAAATTCCTCTTGCAAATGTAAGTGGTTTCACCAACAGCTGGAACCATGAGAATGAACCACACATGATGGAGGAACATCCACTGCAATATGATTTGGTCTTCTCCCAATCACATGGCGAGACTATTTTCAGAATAAAAACTTTAACTTAGGCAAAATGATGCCCTTTGTATAATCAGACCAAAGCAATGAAGCACCTAGTGTTGGCCAATAAATAGTATAGTACTACTTTTCTACAGTCCATGAAGTGACTATCCAATCTTTTTTTGTATATTTTCAAATGGCACTGCATGCAATGACTATACTATTCTCTTGTCCAGTTCAACCAAAATTGTGATCACTTTGTTTGTTTGCCAAATAGCAATAGGCAGACATCTCTGTCTGCACAAATATCAAGCAGCTAGTAAACATATACCCCACCTTGTATTTTCGGTTTAAACACGTCTCTTCCGCTTAGCATATGTCATGTTTTGCACTGTACAATTTGATACAGTCATGTTTTGCCCTGGATAACTTCATACTGAATTGATTTGTTGGTTCAGAGCAGAAATATAGTGCCTATTCTTCATCAGGCCAAGGATATCCATGTTCACAGTGATGGAAGAGGTGAAATCGATACAACCAAAATTGAGCATCCAATCATTGAATCCAGTCCAGCACCTCCAATGTAGGTCCACCCTGCCAATAAATTCACATGCAAACCACTAGTATTACTATCTAATGACAGTACAAAAAGAGTAGCAAGATAGTAGCAAACCATGTACCTTCGTAATGAACAGCTCATAGTGCCACCAATTGGATATAAAGGTTTGGAAGAAAACATGCTCCTAATGTTGAACCATTTGGACCTTTTGTGTAGTTCCACTAAAATCGAGCATCCATGTTTGCATAGATATTGAAAGTGTGATTACTATAAAAGTGGCACTAGTTGAAGCATAGACTCACAAATATAAGCATTCCAATTTCTTAATGGGAAAAGGTAGCAAGACTGTTTCTAACCACCCGTTTGAAGGAATAAATAAGGCAACAATGGCTGATGTCAGGAAGGCATATATAGTTCTTTCTGAAAAATGATCGATTCCTGACCTTTCCTCTTCTTTTAAGCATATTTTTTACAGTTCAACTAAAACAAAATGCCATCACCGCCTTGACAATTCAGGGACACTGTACAAAAGGAAATGAATTAACATTACATCATGATGTCAGGTATGTAGACGACAGGCATTAGAGACAAACATACAAATCTCCTCCGATAACATAATGAACATTAATTTTAACAAAGGTGTGACTAGATCTACCGGGATAATTTGAGTGAACTCTACACCGTCTGTTCCTTAATATAAGACGTTTTCACAGTTCAATTTAAAGTACCCAAACGTGTAGTATTTAGAAAAACAGGTAGTAGTTTTCTTGAGCACATATCTGGGAAAGCTTGCCACACTTTATTTATGTCCAAATGCTAATGCAACACCATTCGAATAGTACAAATATACACTAATCCAGTGGCTAGTGCAATAGTAGAGTAGTTATTTTATTACAGGGTACAGTATAATGGTTTTACTGAACAGATTTCAATAAACTATAGCACTGGAAGATTTCTATAAGAATTAACAATACAAAATGTAAAGGTAACAAGTTTCAACATTGGTGTACTAGCTATGCATGAGCATTAAACCAAATACAAAAGTCTGAAGGTAACTAGCGTTATTAACTAATGACAGTATAAAAAATTGCAAACCATGTACCTTCAAGGTAAATATCATTTCGAACTCGAGGGGACCTAAAAATTGCTATCCCAATCTTGATAATCGGTCAAACATAAAAACTTGATCGAACGAATCAAGAGAACAGCCGGAGGAGGAGGTGCCCACTCTTGACCTTTCCTCTTGACACTGTACAAAAACAATTGACTTATCTCATGAAAGTGGTATGTAATCTATAAGCATTAACAGTGCAAAAATCTGAAGGTAGTAACAAGATTCATTGTTGGTATACTGGCTGTGCAACAACATTAGAATGCCTTAGCTGAAAAATCTTTAATACATCAACAATCAAAAGCTAACCCTAAAATAATCCAGTGACATTAAATGGCATTGCTTAAATTTATCGGTGGCATTATACTAAGTGCAGCATTAGTTAAATGTGGCATCACTTTAGCAGTAGCATTTCTTGACTTGACTGCTGGCGTTATACTAATAGCAAAAAAGTGGCAATAAGAGCATGGGAGGCCCATTCGGACAGTGGTCGCACCAGTACGATGTACCTCCACGGATGCATAGAATGGTGAGGGAGGTAAGGTTGCCCAGAGCAACAAATATCCAGGCAGCATATGTGGATTATGTCCCATTTTTGTTCTCTTTAGCCACCTTTTTCCTATGTGAGGACAACAAACCAATCGACCTGGTCATTCTCTATTGCGTTGTCATGCCTTTCTACCCTTCTTCAACCAAGAAACACGAGACTCGTTCCTTAGCTACTGATTTTCCCCTTTTCAACCTAGATGCGGGTTCGATGCCTACTCTCTTGGACAGTACAGTCTCCCTTCCTTTCCTTATTCAACCCATACATGGATTAGTCTGCATGAAGTGGGGTTTCCTTTTATAGTGCAAATTAAGGTTTTCGTCTGCATGACCAGCAGAGCAGAGGATAACAAATTGGGAAGATGGTGGAGTGGAAAAAGATCCACATGCAGTGACGTGGAAGAAGAGGCAATAGAACAAGGGTATGGTTCAAAACGAGGTAGCATACCTGAGGGTCGGCGGGTAGTGGCTTCGCTCGTGGTTGTCGCCCTCCACACACACTATGGCAGCGAGCTTGGGGATGGAGGCCATCCCGCGTGGGCGCTGAGGACGGCCTTGTCGTTAGTGCGTGACCTCGCTCGCTGATGACGAGTGCGTCAATGCTGCATGTCCTTTTCTTCTCCAGCGGATCTATGACCACCAGTGAGGAGGGGGAGAGAGAGAGGCCGTCTTTTTTAGATCTAGAGAGAGGGTGATAGTGTGAGAAGCAAGTGGGCAGCCCTTAGCAAGAAAGCGCTGAAACTCCAGCCTATATATATTTTTTATACTACTAGTACTATAGGTGGAGTAGTGGTAGAGTAGTTTATATTTTCTCTGCATATAGTACCAATTAGTCGTGCTTCAAAACTGAATGGCACGCCATTAAAAAAATAAAGTCAAGAAATAATGCGGCACTTCGGGCCAACGTGACCAGATCACATTTTGCACGAGAAATGACACACCATGTTTTGTTGACATGTGGTCCCTAGGGATGGCAATGGGGATAATCCCCTATGGGGATACCTAGAACATCCCCATCCCCATCTATTTCCTATCATCCCATCCCCATCCTCGTTTACATGACTGGGGATGAAATTTCCCCATACCCATGCCCCACTGGGGAACGGGGCCCCATTAGGGTCCCCATCCCCATAAACAAATACTCATATACATAATATGACACCCTATAATCAACATACATACATGGTGTTGTCCTTGTCCTGCTAATGCCTATCTAGGTTGTATTGACTTCTTGGTCATGGTGGCAGCTGAGGTGATGATGTGAGATAGGTTTAAGGTTTTTTAGAGCTTTTTTTGTTTTCGCAAGTTTGTTTGTGAATATTTTAAGGTTGACCGTAGTATCACAGTTACTAACCGGGTCCCCGATGGGTATTGGGTCTGGGGAATAGGATATGGTCCCCATCCCCGTTGTACCCTGTGGGGAATAAAATAGTTTGGTAAATATCCCCATGGGGATGTTTTTCGCCCATCCCCACCCCCTAATATATGAAATCCCCATGGGTTTGGCGGGTATGGGGCCCCGTTGCCATCCCTAGTGGTCCCATTCCAACATGTCAGTGAGACGATGGTGAGTCCTTTTGTACAATTTCTGAACGGACGTCTATGTAGGCCGGGGCGCCTCTTCGTGTACCGTGGCAACCGTCCACCACCTCTTCGCCTTCCCCTCTTGATTTGGAAATGCTGTCGCACGCTCTTCCTCCCTCCTCCATTTGCCTTCACCCTTCCTTCTGCCATTGTTCTACTGTCTCCATGGGGGGAACAAGCCAGAAACGACCCAGTTATTCTTGCCCCGATCTGAAAGATGACATGGTGGAGGAACTCATTGGTCAGTGCAACGTCATCACCTCGGCTAGCACGGTAGGTTCATTCAAGATCATTCTCGACTCAACTAATAACATCATTACAAGGAACCCAAGGGTCCAGGAGCGGTTTGATCTCCCTTATCTTCTTCGCTATAAGCCTGTTCGCATGGACGCAGACGACGGAGGCCTCGCCTTGTGCAAGTTGATGCCGCTTGATAATAATACGTGTGATGTCAACATGCCATCGCTTAAGGGTAAGGCCTGGGCTGGCGCTAATGGAGGTTGGTTTGTTTATATTGGGTACAATTGTGAGTGGGAACTTGTGAAGGTATATCAGTAGCGCGGGTGCCCCGCGCTACTGATACGGCGCTACAGCTAACAGGTAGTAGTAGCACGGGTGCCACCCGCACTACTACTATGTCCATTAGTAGTAGCGTGGATACCACCCACGCTAGTACTAACTAGTAGTAGCGTGGTTCTGGACCCTCGCTGCCACTAACTAATTAGGAAATAAAAAGATAAATTCCAGCCATGGCTGCTGCTGCTAGGCGTCATCGTCCTCTTCATCCATGGCCGATGCTGATCTTGGAGGGGATGAAGTCGTCCATGGAGATGGTGCTTCCCCATCCAACTCTTCTCCACACCTCTCCTTTGATGCTGCTACAAAAAAAGAGACAAGAATTAGAAGAGGAAGAGAGAGATAGAGAGGAGTAGGTGCAGTAACTCACCAGTGGCCGCCGGAGTTGGAGCCGAAACCCTAGATGACGCCATGGGTTGCGTCCATCAAAGATCTGGCCATCATCATGGGCGGCGCTCTGCTGGATATTCCTCTCCTTCCAGCAGCGGAGGAGGAGGAGCAGGAAGGAGGGGCTATGGTGGAAGAGGAGGTCGCCGGATTTGAGGGAGACGTCGCGGCGCAAGGCCGACAGTTGCCATGGAGGAGGAGACGCGCATGCGCAGGAGCGTGATACGTCTCCAACGTATCTATAATTTTTGATTGTTCCATGCTATTATATTACCCCTTTTGGATGTTTATGGGCTTTATTTTACACATTTATATCATTTTTTGGACTAACCTACTAACTGGAGGCCCAGCCCGTATTGCTGTTTTTTGCCTATTTCAGTATTTCGAAGAAAAGGAATATCAAATGGAGTCCAAACAGAATGAAACCTTTAGGAGCGTGATTTTTGGAACGAACGTGATCCAGAGGACTTGTAGTGCAAGTCAAGAAGCAGTTGAGGCCTCCACGAGATAGGAGGGCGCGCCCCCCTATAGAGCGCGCCCCCCTGTCTCGTGGGCCCCTCGGGCGTCCACCGACGTACTTCTTCCTCCTATATAAGCCTACGTACCCCGAAAACATCCAGGGAGCAGACGAAACACAATTACCACCACCGTAACCTACTATATCCGCGAGATCTCATCTTGGAGCCTTCGCCGGCACTCTGCCGGAGGGGGAATCGACCATGGAGGGCTTCTACGTCAACACCATAGACCCTCCGATGAGTTGTGAGTAGTTTACCACAGACCTACGGGTCCATAGTTATTAGCTAGATGGCTTCTTGTCTCTTTTTGGATCTCAATACAATGTTCTCCCCCTCTCTTGTGGAGATCTATTCGATGTAAACTCTTTTTGCGGTGTGTTTGTCGAGATTCGATGAATTGTGAGTTTATGATCAAGTTTATCTATGAATAATATTTGAATCTTCTATGAATTCTTTTATGTATGATTGAGTTATCTTTGCAAGTCTCTTCGAATTATCAGTTTGGTTTGGCCTACTAGATTGATCTTTCTTGCCATGGGAGAAGTGCTTAGCTTTGGGTTCAATCTTGCGGTGTCCTTACCCACTGACAGAAAGGATTGCAAGGCACGTATCGTATTGTTGCCATCGAGGATAACAAGATGGGATTTATATCATATTGCTTGAGTTTATCCCTCTACATCATGTCATCTTGCTTAATGCGTTACTCTGTTCTTATGAATTTAATACTCTAGATGCAGGCAGGAGTCGGTCGATGTGTGGAGTAATAGTAGTAGATGTAGGCAGGAGTCGGTCTAGTTGTCACGGACGTGATGCCTATATACATGATCGTGCCTAGATAATCTCATAATTATTCGCTTTTCTATCAATTGCTCGACAGTAATTTTTTCACCCACTGTAATACTTATGCTATCTTGAGAGAAGCCACTAGTGAAACCTATGGCCCCCGAGTCTAACTCTTATCATATTTGCTTCCAATCTACTTTTATTTGCATCTTTACTTTTTGCAGCTATATTATAATATACCAAAAATATATTTATCTTATCTTACTATCTCTATTAGATCTCACTTTCGCAAGTGGCCGTGAAGGGATTGACAACCCCTTTATTGCGTTGGTTGCGAGTTCTTTGTTTGTTTGTGTAGGTGCGTGGGACTTTTGAGGAGCCTCCTACTGGATTGATACCTTGGTTCTCAAAAACTAAGAGAAATACTTATGCTACTTTGTTGCATCACCCTTTCCTCTTCAAGGAAAACCAACGCAAGCTCATGACGTAGCAAGAAGGATTTCTGGCGCCGTTGCCGGGGAGGTCTTCGCTCAAGTCAAGACATACCAAGTACCCATCACAAACTCATCTCCCTCGAATTTACATTATTTTCCATTTGCCTCTCGTCTTCCTCTCCCCCACTTCACCCTTGCCGTTTTATTCGCCTTCTTTTTCCCAATCTCCTCATCTCTTTGCGCTTGCCTTTTTCTGTTTGCTTGTGTGTTGGATTACTTGTTGCCATGGCGCAAGATAATACCAAGTTGTGTGATTTCTCAAATACCAATAATAATGATTTCCTTAGTACTCCGATTGCTCCTCTTAATGATGTTGAGTCTTGTGAAATCAATACCGCTTTGCTGAATCTTGTTATGAAAGATCAATTCATCGGTCTTCCTAGTGAAGATGCCGCTACTCATCTAAACAACTTTGTTGATTTGTGTGATATGCAAAAGAAGAAAGATACGGATACCAATATTGTTAAATTGAAGTTATTTCCGTTTTCACTTAGAGATCGTGCTAAGTTTGGTTTTCATGTTTGCCTAAAAATAGTATTGATTCTTGGAACAAGTGCAAAGATGCTTTTATCTCTAAGTATTTTCCTCCTGCTAAGATTATCACTCTTAGGAACGATATTATGAATTTGAAACAACTTGATCATGAGCATGTTGCCCAATCTTGGGAAAGAATGAAATTGATGCTTCGCAATTGCCCTACTCATGGTTTGAATTTATGGATGATCATACAAAAATTTTATGCCGGTTTGAACTTTGCTTCTAGAAATCTCTTAGATTCGGCCGCGGAAGGCACGTTTATGGAAATCACGTTAGGAGATGCTACAAAACTTCTTAATAATATTATGGCTAATTATTCTCAATGGCACACCGAAAGATCTACTAGTAAAAAAGTGCATGCTATAGAAGAAATCAATGTTTTGAGTGGAAAGGTGGATCAACTTATGAAGTTGTTTGCTACTAAAAATACTCCTCTTGATCCCAATGATATGCCTTTGTATTCTTTGATTGAGAATAATGGTGAATCTATGGATGTGAATTTTGTTGGTAGGAATAGTTTTGGAAAGAATGCTTATAGAGGAAACTTTAATGCTAGACCGTTCCCTAGTAATTCCTCTAATAATTATGGAAATTCCTACAATAATTCTTATGGTAATTTTAATAAGATGCCCTCTAATTTTGAGAATAGTGTGAAAGAATTTATGATTTCTCAAAATAATTTTAATGCTTTGCTTGAAGAAAAATTGCTCAAAGTTGATGATTTGGCTAGGAACGTTGATAGACTTTCACTTGATGTTGATTCTCTTAAACTTAGATCTTCTCCTCCTAAGCATGATATCAATGAGTCTCTCAAAGTAATGAGAATTTCCATTGACGAGTGCAAGAAAAGAACCGCTAGATGGCGTGCTAAAAAAGATAGATTTGTAAAGGCATGTTCTTCTAGTTTCCATGAAAATAATGATGAAGATCTTAAAGTTATTGATGAGTCTCCTATTAGATCTATGTTTTGCAATATGAATCTTGATAATTATGGGACTGATGATGAGTCAACTTTACCTAGAAGGCATCCCAAGAATTCAGAGTTTTTAGATCTTGATGCTAAATTAGGTAAAAGTGGGATTGGAGAGGTCACAACTTTAAATATCATTGAACCCACTATCTCGGATTTCAAGGATTTTGATTATGATAATTGTTCTTTAGAAGGTTGTATTTCCTTGTTGCAATCCGTTGTTAATTCTCCTCATGCTTATAGTGAAAATAAAGCTTTTACCAAACATATCGTTGATGCCTTGATGCAATCTTATGATGAAAAACTTAATTTGGAAGTTTCTATACCTAGAAATCTTAATGATGAATGGGAATCTACTATAAATATTAGAATTAAAGATCATGAGTGTTTTGCTTTGTGTGATTTGGGTGCTAGTGTTTCCACCATTCCGAAAACTTTATGTGATATTCTAGGTTTCCATGATCTTGATGATTGCTCTTTAAATTTGCACCTTGCGGATTCCACCATTAAAAATCCAATGGGAAGGATCAATGATGTTCTCATTGTTGCAAATAGAAATTTGGTGCCCGTGGATTTTATCGTTCTTGATATAGATTGCAATCTTTCTTGCCCTATTATTCTTGGTAGACCTTTCCTTAGAACGATTGGCGTGATTATTGCTATGAAGAAAGGGAATATTAGATTCCAATTTCCATTAAAGAAAGGCATGGAGCACTTTCCAAGAAAGAAAGTCAAATTACCTTATGAATCTATCATGCGGGCTACTTATGAATTTAGTGCTAAAGATGGCACCCGTTAGATCTATCTTCGCTTTTATGCCTAGCTAGGGGCGTTAAACGATAGCGCTAGTTGGGAGGCAACCCAATTTTCTTTATGTTTTTTGTTTTTGTTCCTGTTTAGTAATAAATCTTGCATATACATTCTTTTTATATGTGTTTTTATCTTTTAATTAGTGTTTGTGCCAAGTAGAACCTATAGGATAACCTATGATGAAAGTTGGTTTGATTCTGCTGAAAAACAGAAACTTTTCGCGCATGAATTTAGTTTTGTTAAATCACAGAAACGTTATTTTGCATTGATTCTTTTTTATTCTGCTCAATAAACATATTTTCCAGGACTTCCTATTTTTGTAGGATTTTTAGAGTTCAAGAAGTTTGCGTTAGTTACAGATTGCTACAGACTGTTCTGTTTTTGACAGATTCTGTTTTTCGTGTGTTGTTTGCTTATTTTGATGCATCTATGGCTATTAAAATAGTTTATAAACCATAGAGAAGTTGGATTACAGTAGGTTTAACACCAAAATAAATAAAGAATGAGTTCATTACAGTACCTTATGTGGTGGTTTTTGTTTTCTTTCACTAACGGAGCTTATAAGATTTCCTGTTGAGTTTTCTGTTGTGAAGTTTTCAAGTTTTGGGTAAAGCTTTTATGGACTATGGAATAAGGAGTGGCAAGATCCTAAGCTTGGGGATGCCCAAGGCACTACAAGATATTCAAGGATAGCCAAAAGCCTAAGCTTGGGGATGCCCCGGGAAGGCATCCCCTCTTTCGTCTTCGTTCATTGGTAATTTTACTTGGAGCTATATTTTTATTCGCCACATGATATGTATTTTGCTTGGAGCGTCGTGTATTATATTAGTCTTTGCTTTTTAGTTTACCACAATCATCCTTGCTGTACACACCTTTTGGGAGAAGCCTACTTGATTAGAATTTGCTAGAATACTCTATGTGCTTCACTTATATCTTTTGAGATTGATAGTTTTTGCTCTAGTGCTTCACTTATATCTTTTAGAGCACGGTGGTGTCTTAATTTTGAAGAAATTTCTAGTCTCTCATGCTTCATGTATATTATATTGAGAGTCTTTTAGAACAGCATGGTATTTTCTATGGTTATAAAATTGGTCCTAGAATGGTAGGCATCCAAGTTGGGTATAATAAAAACTATCATAGGAAGTGAATTGGATGCTATGATCAATTTGATACCTGATAATTGTTTTGAGATATGGAGGTAGTGATATTAAAGTCATGCTAGTTGGGTGATTATGAACTTAAAGAATGCTTGTGTTGAAGTTAGCAAGTCATGTAGCATGCACGTATGGTTAAAGTTGTGTAAAAAATTTGAAACATGAAGTGTACCTAGCTTGTGCATCCTTATGAGTGGCGGTCGAGGACAAGCGATGGTCTTTTCCTACCAATCTATCCCCCTAGGAGCATGCGCGTAGTACTTGATTTTCGATGACTTCTAAATTTTTGCAATAAGTATATGAGTTCTTTTGACTAATGTTGAGTCCATGGATTATACGTACTTTTACCTTTCGGCCATTGCTAGCCTCTTCGGTACCGTGCATTGCCCTTTCTCACCTTGAGAGTTGGTGCAAACTTCGCCGGTGCATCAAAATCCCGTGATACGATACACTCTATCACACATAAACCTCCTTATATCTTCCTCAAAACAGCCACCATACCTACATATTATGGCATTTCCATAGCCATTCCGAGATATATTGCCATGCAACTTTCCACCGTTCCGTTCATCATCATCATGACATACTTTACTTTTGTCGTAATGCCATTGCATGATCATGTAGTTGACATCGTATTTGTGGCAAAGCCACCATGCATTATTTTTCATACATGTCACTCTTGATTCATTGCACCATCCCGGTACACCGCTGGAGGCATTCGTATAGAGTCATATCTTGTTCTAGTTTCGAGTTGAAATTCATATGTTGTAATCAATAGAAGTGTCATGATCATCATTATTAGAGAATTGCCCAAATAAAAAGAAAAGAAGAAAGGCCAAAAAAATAAAGGCCCAAAAAAAGAAAAGAAAAAGAAAAAGAAAGAAAATAAATAAAAGGGCAATGTTACTATCTCTTTTTCCACACTTGTGCTTCAAAATAGCACCTTGTTCTTCATGTAGTGAGTCTCATATATTGTGCTTCAAAGTAGCACCATGTTTTTCATATAGTGAGTCTCGTAAGTTGTCTTTTTCATACCAGTGGCAATTTTTCATTATAGAACTTGGCTTGTATATTCCTATGATGGGCTTCCTCAAATGCCCTAGGTCTTCGTGAGCAAGCAAGTTGGATGCACACCCACTAGTTTTCTTTTGTTGAGCATTCATTTATAGCTCTAGTGCATCCGTTGCATGGCAATCCCTACTCCTCATGTTGACATCAATTGATGGGCATCTCCATAGCCCGTTGATTATCCTCGTCAATGTGAGACTTTCTTCTTTTTTGTCTTCTCCACACAATCCCCATCATCATATTCTATTGCACCCATAGTTCTATATCCATGGCTCACGCTCATGTACTGCGTGAAGGTTGAATTTTTTTGAGATTATTTAAGTATGAAACAATTGCTTGGCTTGTCATCGGGGGTATAGAAGTTGGGAACATCTTTGTGTGACGAAAATGAAGCATAGCCTAACTATATGATTTTGTAGGGATGAACTTTCTTTTGCCATGATTATTTTGAGAAGACATGATTACTTTGATTAGTATGCTTGAAGTGTTACTATTTCTTTTATCAATATGAACTTTTATTTTGAATCATTTGGATCTGAACATTCATGCCACAATAAAGAAAATTACATTGAGAATTATGCTAATTAGCATTCCACATCAAAAATTCTCTTTTTATCATTTACCTACTCGAGGACGAGCAGGAATTAAGCTTGGGGATGTTTGATACGTCTCCAACGTATCTATAATTTTTTATTGTTCCATGCTATTATATTACCCCTTTTGGATGTTTATGCGCTTTATTTTACACATTTATATCATTTTTGGGACTAACCTACTAACCGGAGGCCCAGCCCGTATTGCTGTTTTTTTGCCTATTTCAGTATTTCGAAGAAAAGGAATATCAAACGGAGTCCAAACGGAATGAAACCTTCGGGAGCGTGATTTTTGGAACGAGCGTGATCCAGAGGACTTGGAGTGCAAGTCAAGAAGCAGCCGAGGCCTCCACGAGATAGGAGGGCCCCCCCCTATAGGGCGTGCCCCCTGTCTCGTGGGACCCTGGGGCGTCCATCGACGTACTTCTTCCTCCTATATAAGCCTATGTACCCCGAAAACATCTAGGGAGCAGACGAAACACAATTTCCACAACTGTAACCTTCTATATCCGTGAGATCTCATCTTGGAGCCTTCACTGTCACTCTGCCGGAGGGGGAATCGACCATGGAGGGCTTCTACATCAACAGCATAGCCCCTCCGATGAGTTGTGAGTAGTTTACCACAGACCTACGGGTCCATAGTTATTAGCTAGATGGCTTCTTCTCTCTTTTTGGATCTCAATACAATGTTCTCCCCCTCTCTTGTGGAGATCTATTCGATGTAAACTCTTTTTGCGGTGTGTTTGTCGAGATCCGATGAATTGTGGGTTTATGATCAAGTTTATCTATGAATAATATTTGAATCTTCTCTGAATTCTTTTATGTATGATTGAGTTATCTTTGCAAGTCTCTTTGAATTATCAGTTTGGTTTGGCCTACTAGATTGATCTTTCTTGCCATGGGAGAAGTGCATGGCTTTGGGTTCAATCTTGCGGTGTCCTTACCCAGTGACAGAAAGGGTTGCAAGGCACGTATTGTATTGTTGCCATCGAGGATAATAAGATGGGATTTATATCATATTGCTTGAGTTTATCCCTCTACATCATGTCATCTTGCTTAATGCGTTAGAATTTTTTAACATTTTTTCTTTATATATTTTATACTTGTTTTTTAATAATATAGAATATATAGAAGGGTTTCTCATTTAAATCTATTTATATCTAATCCAATTGAAATTGTTGAGAAAGAGATATGAGTTAGTATATGTTCTAAAGTTGCAAATAGCATAAGGGGAAGGTCCCATTACAAAATTGTAAATTTCGAATTGTTTTACGAGATTTTTGCTAAAGTTTCATATACGCCTAATTAACATCGAGTAGACCCTGTTATTGTGAGAATTCTTAATTCAAGAGTTATAGGGAGGGACTTATGTCACCACAAACAGAAACTAAAGCAGGTATTGGACTCTGTTCTTATGAACTTAATACTCTAGATGCAGGCAGGAGTCGGTCGATGTGTGGAGTAATAGTAGTAGATGCAGGCAGGAGTCGGTCTACTTGTCACGGACGTGATGCCTATATACATGATCATGCCTAGATAATCTCATAATTGTTCGCTTTTCCATCAATTGCTCGACAGTAATTTGTTCACCCACTGTAATACTTATGCTATCTTGAGAGAAGCCACTAGTGAAACCTATGGCCCCCGGGTCTATCTCTTATCATATTTGCTTCCAATCTACTTTTATTTGCATCTTTACTTTTTGCATCTATATTATAAAATACCAAAAATATATTTATCTTATCTTACTATCTCTATTAGATCCCACTTTCGCAAGTGCCCGTGAAGGGATTGACAACCCCTTTATTGAGTTGGTTGCGAGTTCTTTGTTTGTTTGTGTAGGTGCGTGGGACTTTTGAGGAGCCTCCTACTGGATTGATACCTTGGTTCTCAAAAACTGAGGGAAATACTTACGCTACTTTGCTGCATCACCCTTTCCTCTTCAAGGAAAACCAACGCAAGCTCAAGACGTAGCAGAGCACCATGGAGAGAGAGAGAGGAGGTGAGGGTTGGGGGAGAGGACTGATTTGGACGAGGAGATGGGGATTTCAGGGCTGTTAAAAAACCCAGTACTTAGTAGTAGCGCGGGTTTTTACCCCTCGCTACTACTATGGCATGTCCCGGGGGGCACGGTAGAGGCCGCTTAGTAGTAGCGAGGGGTAACAACCCGTGCTACTACTATCAACTTAGTAGTAGCGCGGGTTTATAACCCTCGCTATTACTATGGCATGTCCCGGGGGCACGGTAGAGACCGCTTAGTAGTAGAGAGGGTTAAAAACCCGCGCTACTACTATCAACTTAGTAGTAGAGAGGGATAAAAACCCGCACTACCAGTAAGTAGCAGTAGTGAGGGGTATAAACCCATGCTAGTAGTAAGCGCATGTGTATAAGCTTTTCCCTGGTAGTGAATGCGCAGACGCATCCCGGCCGCGTACATTTTTCTTTGCAAACACATATCTTTTTTTCTTCATTGATTTTGGGTACATGGAAATACATCACCAAAATTTGACTAGAAAAGCAAGACCAAAGGAAACAAGAACCACAAGAATACATTTTAGAAGATATCCAACTTCCATAACTGCTCCTGTAAGTTGGATTGGTGCCTTCTCGCTACTTTCATTGTTGATCTGCGGAGGCTCGATCTTGCGTGCTTCTTTCTTCTTCGAGTGTAAAGAAGTAGATGTTGCTTCCTCACATATAGTCTCATGTCTAGCCTCTATTCTATCAACAAGTGCACTAGTCTCATCTCTAGCCTCTATGCTAGCTAAAAGTGCTAGAATATCTACTAAATTGCGCTCTATCAATATATCGATGTACTCTTCTTCCCAATACCAAAACTTGCATCCATTCTACACAATAAAATTTTAAGTTCGCACAACTAGTCTAATACGATAGCACAAACGAAGATTTGGTCGAGGTCTTCCTCCTTTTGCCGACACGTGAGACACCCAGCATCCAGGTCGTGTCATGCAAGAAAATGGAGTGGTAGTTGAAGCCACGTGATGTGCATCTTGGGTTAAACTATAAATAGAATCTTACTACTCTTGAGTGGTAGTTGAAGATCTTTATTGGATTTGTTTTTCATCACCAGCACGTCGATGTGAAAGATGTGCAGGTTCGGTGGGTCCTCTTGCATTTTCACTGACATGTGGGACCGCAGATGAGCAAACAGACGATGGGCTCCATGCGTCTGCTGGCTGGCTGAGAAGAGAGATAGAGGGGGGATGAGCATGGACTCCAGGAAATTTGTTCTACGTAACCAACACCTCTATATAGGCTTGATATAGTGCGGTGGCATGGGCCATAACTAGCATTCATGTCTAGCAGTACGGCACATGCCACCCACACGAGTCCCATCCGACACCAATTTTCTTGGAGTCCATGCTACAGCCATCTCTTCTCCCTCATGTTTTCTCAGCCATCACGCGGTGGGCGGGGTGGGGGTTTGCCGATAGTCGGTTTGCTCAACTGCGGTCCCACTTGTAAGGAAAAATGCAACACAACACGCATTCCCCCCTTGAGAGGCGTGCCAAACCAACCGTGTGGGGGTGTGACGCGAACACGGCAGGCTTTTCCTTATGAACTTGTAACTTGTAAAATTTGATTCTGCTCCATGACGCGACCGATAGATGGAAATAACGATTTTCCCTAGAGTAATGAGGAGTTTGGTTCTGGCGCAGTTCATGCATGGAGTACGTATGAAAATTATGAAATTGATGCGAAAGGTAAGATATTTACAATTAGTACCATATACTACTACATGGATTTGACGGAAAGGTAAAAATACATATGGATCCATCAACGACATCCTCACACCCTAGTGCGCCGGGTCATCAACCGACGTGTGAGGAGCAGCGGCGTTGGCGGCGAGCTCAACGTGCTTCTGAACAATGTCGTCCAAGGTTGCCCTACGGTCCAAGAAGGCTAGCGTCTATCATCCTCCTCTCGCATGTAGTAGTCCTTGTGGACGGTTTGCGTGTAGACGTGGGTGATTATGTAGATGGTGTCTTGCTGCGCCAGGTGCTGCGCGGCGAGCGTGACCTCGAGGTGGACATCTTCCGGCGCGACGGCGGGCAGTCGCAGGGCCACCAGTGCGTCGAAGAGGTTGTCACCATAGTGGCCGTTGAGGGTGGCGGGCATCGCAGAGCCTGGGCGCGTGGGCTGGAGGCGTACGGCAAGGTCGTCCACGAGCTTCTTGACGATGGTGAACTTGTCGAGGAAGCCGATGAGGACATCGTCAAACAAGGAGATGAGTCGTCTAGGTGGCCCCTCGCCCTGGCAGTCTCAAGCACTACCTGGAGGCGTTCCTCGGTGCTGGGCCGCAGGCCGGCGTTGTGGACCATCTGGCACAGCCGGCTGATGCTCGCACTCATCGCCTCCATGGGTCTAGCTTAGCTTCTAGTCAACTGATCTTGCGATTCAAGTGATCACCCTTGCCCTTGGTTAGCATGTGTAGGTGCGTAGGATTTCATACTAGATTGGACTAGCGGGAGACTTTATATGAGAAGTGTAGACTACGTTGAATTCACATGCATGTTGGCCATCTACTCCTCGGCCCTCTACTGCACCTGCCTTTGGCTGTATGACAGGTGGGCCAGCCACCCATTGGGCCCACGTGTCATGCAGCCAAAGGCAGGTATACTAAGTCAATGAAGCTGCATCCCCCTCCGTGCCGGTGCAGTATACTCATCTCACCGGACCTCTAGTTGGGGCCAAACGAGAGAACTTTGATGTTTACTGGTTTATTGGTCCCCTTTGCATTTCGCACCAAGTTTTGACCTTTGATTTAACTAATAAAATGTTAATGCATGTAACAAAAAATGTTGTGTCAGTCACCTTACGAAAACCAAATAATCCCAAAACACTTAGGCATGGTACATTAACTCCCTCCTCGTTTCTTATTTCGTGACATATCAACCAATAGAGAGATGTGGGTCGTGCATGCTTTCAATGACTTGAGACAACCCAACATGACATGCAGTGGTTAGTTCATTGCATGTAATCCTATTAATTGGCAAAAAGACATTAAGTTCTCTCAACGATAGGAATAAAACAATACACCATGTATTTGTTTACAGAGGGAGTAGTACATTTTTTGTGACATGCATTACTAGATATTACTAGTCAAATACTAAAATCTAGATGAACGTGGTAGTACTACTAAATCCTGGCGGTGGTGCTAGTACTAGTAGTAGTACTACCAATGTAGTAGCACTGTACTACCCATTGGTCAAATTATTACGTGCTACTCCTCATAGTGAAGTGACAAGAACCTGCACCGGAGATGACACCTGAGTATAAGCGTCGTGTTCGGCATACCATAGTCAGCCTCACCATCTGCAGTCACTATCATCATGGTTGTGGAGCTAGCCTGCTTAAAACTAGCCGTGTTCGACATAATTTCCCGTGCGTAGATGTCCGTGCATTGCAAGGAACGCCAAGATTGGGGGTGGACGGCGCCGGCAGCGGTCATCGCGCCAGATTTTTCCATGGCCTTCTAGATGTGGTGGGGAGGAGATAAGGCTGATTGTGAGAGACAAGGATTTGTTTGAAAATAGGGAACAAGTGCGGGCATCTTTTTGCAAAACTAAAGAACTTTGGTTTGTATGCGTCAGATCTAGATCCGACGGCTATTGGTGAAAGATGGCAGGCACAACATCATCACCAACTCAGGACCTGTTTGATTCACAGGATTTTGAAAATGAGGAATAGGACACGACAATATTACAAGTTTCAAACTGATATTACAAATGTTAGGAGTAATGCTGCACCTATGAAGAGGGAATTACTAGGAAGTTTACGTAAGAACTTTTGTTACTTTAGGTGGATGCAACATTATCATACAAACTAAAATCCACCGCCCTGACAAGTCACTAATGGGCAAATAAGTTTTCGAGTCTTTGGCCACTTGATGTTTGAAAAACAAACTCAGCTTCCATGGAGACTTTGTCATTTAAGCTTAGACGCTTGCGGTGATCAGCACGCCATTCATTGTTGTGGCAGAGAACGCCAAACCTCATTACCTTGAGCACACTTGCCTCCAGAACAAAGAACCTGGCCACTTTAATCTCAGATGTGCTGCCTCGATAGTCGATCAAATCAATTTTTGTAAGATGGAGATCAAGGCATTCGATGAGATTGTTATAGTGCAGCACATTTTCACTTTTGGGTCTTATTTTATCTGCAAAAGAAGAGAACATACTAGAGCAGCTGGCTATATAAGATTGCCGTGTCATCAAGAGGTACCAATATCATTCGCTCATACAATAGGGTTGGCTAGCTAGTGATATTTTTTCACTCTCTATCTCTTTCTCTTTCCTCTCATTTACCTAGGAGCACGTGAAGAGCTTGGGCATTTGTTGCCTTCCCTATGTGGTCGATGCCATATTTCTCAAAAGTATGCCACATAATACGCATCAATGTCAAATCAAAAGATTTTGGCACCGCTCTCGCGATGTGAGAGAGTTGGAACCGCTGTGCACACAGACCCACATGTATAAACAAATCAATCAAACCAACTACACCAGGCTCTCACTCTCCCAAACAAGTGTTTTTGTATTACCTCAGTCCTCTCTCTCTCTCCCACGCAAGTGTTTTTTCACTGCGTGAGTTAATTTGGCACCAGAGGAAAGTAGGTGATCCAGATTGGGGCACCATGTGAGCAATGGAGGGGCATCGATGCCAAATGCATCACAAGTGAATTTGTCACATGTTTTGGCCTACATAGTGGAGGGCCGTTATAGCCCACTTTTGTACTACCTCGTATTTAGTATAAAATTTTGACCATAGATTTACCTAAGAAAATTCCAATGCATGTCACTAAAAATTATACCATTTGAAATTATGTTCAAATACAAATCCAATGATATAGTTCTTAGTGACATGCATTAAAATTTTGTCAGTTAAATCTATGGTCAGATTTTGATACTACAAAATAGGTAGAGTAAACCAGGACGGAGGTAGTACTTGCTCTTAGGGTAACCATAGAGTCACTAGTCTAAGTTACTTTCCACTATGACTAACCTAGGCTACTATAGTAGTACAACAACAAAATGATGCAGGTGATCACGTGAGCAAAAAATACTAAAAACATTTCTTTCGGTGCAGTGCATAGATGCAGTTTTGAACACTACACTTGTCATCGTAATTTGGGAAAATTACGAAAAAATTGAGCTACGTTGTGATTACCGTTTACTAATAGGAAAGAAGTTTCACCTCGATGAGTAGCTTCTCCGTGCACGGAAAGCATGTAAGGAATCCAACAACTTGATCCAGATTGGGGACGATAGATTTTATTGCCAAGATCTTCACTGTGCGCATAGACTGGGTCAAGCTTGTGGGAATCATTTTCTAGAAGATGGTCTTAAATACATCAAGAAGAAATTTAAAAATGTGAATTTCAAGAAGACGGAAAAGAAGATGAGTGTTGTACCTGAACGATTATGGATCCAATAAAGAGTTCAAAGAATTTGGCAGACAAGTACACCAACGCTATCAATGACCCTGATTTTTGTTGGACCTTCTAGATCCGATACAAGCAATCTCTCAATGAAAGACGCATTCTCAATGACCATAATGTGGAACAGATAGAGTGATCTCTTCCCAATTGATGTCTTGTTGCAGGGCCAGCAAGACACATAAATCCATCAGAGATTCGTCGAGGCGATGTGGAGGCTAATGAAACCGTGGATCTGCTCAAGACGAAGGTACTCGAGCGCAGTACAGCTGCGGAGCAAGTGCTCCATAGCCTTCTTCGAGATGACAACGTCGAAGAGGTCGAGCTGATTGAGTTGAGGGAGAAGAAGGGCGGGCGCAACATTAATCTGGGGAAGATAGCAGGAGCTGAAGCTGGCGCGGCGCAGCGTTGGCGTGCGGTGGACCGCGGACGGCGGCAGAGAGCGACATTGTCCAGCTTCAAAGCTGAGCTCCTCGAGCTGATCTAGGGAGGGGAATAAGAACCACTCGTCGAACTTGGCTTGGACCTTGCAGTTGGTACTAAACATGCGGATGTCAAGGCGTCTGGCGGGCCCAGGGTGCGATGAAAGGATCTTGGAGACTACGGGCATGCGTTTGCAATCCCCGTCACAGAGGCAGTTGTCGATGCTGAGGTTGGGGGGGATGAGGCGCCAGAGGGGGTGCCACCGCCGAGAGAGCAGGGCGGTCCGCACGACAGATTTGGTGGGGAGGAGGCCGATGATGATGAGCAGCATGTCATCGGAGAGGCTGCTGATGAAGTCCAGGCTCGCCGGATGTGGTTTTGACTCGAGCCGCCTCCGCTTGTTGGCTACCTTGCCGTCCATCTCAACCGGCGGCAACGCTGGTGTACACATGTGCCGGTGTGTGTTGTGTGCTGGGTTTGCGCGAGTGCGTCCTTCTGTGCATGCCGCCGCGCAGTGGTGAATTGTGCATGAATGCGTCCTTCACACGGAAGAAGTGTCTCCTCAATGCGCCCTCAATTTACTAGCATGAGGGGTGCTACCCCGAGTGGTTTCAACTTTGTTTACTTCACCGCGTGTCAGATAGGCTGTTAGTTTACTTATTTTGACCCACTGCCACATGGGCCAGCACACGAAGATAGAGAACACGAGCTGACAAGGCAGCATGTGGACTAGTTGACCAGTCAACTAAACAATATACGGAGCTATACGCTGACACAGTGAGCAGATAATCCATCGGTATAGAGAGTTCGAGTGAGAGGGGAGGCCCGTGAGAGAGAGAGAGAGAGAGAGAGAGAAAGAGCTACTCCCTCCGTTCGATAATGTAGTTCCAACATTTTTTTTAAAGTCAAACTTTTGAAACTTTGACCAAGTTTATAAAGAAATTACTTATATCTACAATACCAAAGATAAATGATAGTATGAAGTAAGTACATGTTGTGATGAGTCTAATGATCGTTCCAGATGTAAATGTTTTTATCCACATATACATGGTCAAACTTTTCTGAGGTTTGACTTTTCAAAACATCCATATGCTTATGGACGTGAGAGAGTCCCTAACTAGAGAGAGAGAGAGAGAGTGGTGTGTGTGTGAAATAGAAAGAGTGAGCGAAAAAAGTGTGTGTGCGTGTGTGAAATAGACATGGACAACACACGATAAAAGTAGAGAAAAAGCGTGTGTGTCTTATGCAAACATATCACACATGCATCTTCAACAACGGAAGCAAGGTGAGGAGATAGTGTGTGGTTGTTTAAAACCGAGAGAGAAAGACCCTAGCAAGTGGCCAAGAGGGGTCTGACAAACAAGGGAGAGAGGTCGAGAGAGACGTACGGAGAAAATGCAGACATGGGGAGGAGAAAGTGTATGTTTGTCATATAGAGATCCCATGGAGATCGTGATGGGACTACATGGATGGGAGATCGAGTGACAAGGTGTGTGCACGATAGAAGATACCCCGAGAGATATCGAGATAGATGTATGGATGGAAGGAGACAATACGTGTGTTCCTGATGGCTAGTGAGAGATAACCATACTTAGGGGGGAGTGCTTGCGCCTATGATGGAGTGAGGGATTATGGTACTTAGGGGGGTGAGTGTCACATAGAGAGAGAATAAGGGCGGAGAGTGTTGGATGGGTCTATATGTATAGCGCGAGCAAGACATGTGTATGTGTGAACCAGGGAGATATAAAGTTTGAGAGAGATAAAGGAGACCTGATAAGGCTGAGTGGTGAGTCAGATAGCTAAGAGGGGGAAAGAGATATTCCATCTGCTCGATAATGCAGTGCATGTAAATTTTTTAGAAGTCAAACTTCGGAAACTTTGATCAGGTTTACGCAAATGTCATTTATATCTACACTACCAAATATACATCATACGAAACTACATCTCATGGTGAATCTAATGGTATATGTTTGCCGTTCTAGATGTCATTGTTTTTCTCCACGTACATGGTCAAACTTTGTGATGTTTGACTTTTCAATAAATCTATATGCTATGGACCGAAGAGAGTGCCTAAGTCGAGAGAGATCAAGGGCGTGTGAAGGAGAATGAGTGAGTGTGCAAAAAAGAGTATGCGTGTGAAAGAGAAAGTGACAACAAATGGTAAATTAGAGAGAGTGTGTGTGTTTTCGTTTCTTATGCAAACATATCGCGCATGCATCTCCGAGATAGAAAAGCGAGGCGAGGAGATACACGAAGATAGCTAGTGCGTGATTGTTTGCAACGGAGAAGGACACCCCTATAACACATGTCCAATAGAGATCTGGCCAACAAGGAACAAAGGTTGAGAGGGACACATGGAGAACATGGACGCATGGGGAGGGAGAGAGGGTGTGTTTGTGATAGAGATATCCCCTTGAGATCGTGAGGGGACTATATGGGTTGGAGATCGAGGGAGGTGCGTGCACGATAGAAAGATGGTCTGAGAGAAATCGAGATAGACCATGCACATGTTTGTGATGGGGACTAAGATTGGCCAGTCATATACATATAGGGGGGACTGCGTGTGCCTATAATTAAGTGAGAGACCATCATACTTGGCTAGCTAGGAATGAGATTGTGTGTGTGTGCGTGTGAGATGGAGAGAGAACGAGGGAGAGAAATAGAGTTTTAGATGGGTCTATCGAGTGCGAGTGAGATATGCATGTGTATGTGTGACCTAGGTAGATGGAGAGTTTGAGAGAGAGAGGGAAGAGCTCTGAGACGACAGAGTGGCGCGTGAGAAGTTACGGGCAACGAGCCAAGGAATTTGTGTGCGTACGATGAGTGCACCCAAGATATCTAGCTTGGACTAGAGAATCATACATAGTGTGCGAGAGAGACCTATAGATGGAGTATATATGCATGCGAACTACAAAGACCCCCCCCCCACACACACACACAGAGAGAGAGAGAGAGAGAGAGAGAGAGAGAGAGAGAGATGGAGAGGGACCAACAAGGTTTGTGAGTTGGAT
>NC_041393.1:392772118-392833939 GCF_002162155.2 Triticum dicoccoides | reverse complement strand
AGAGGGGGAGGTCGCGTTTTATGCATCAAATACTGATATAAACCATGTTTCGATATAAACTTGCATTCAAATATTTTAATTGGAGAACATGTTGTCTGCAATCCACACATGAACGGAGATATGCGTATATCAAACAAGTTCATTAATTTGACTTTCAACATGTTCATGGAGTACTATAATACTGTACAACATGCTACTCGATTGAGGTGTTCAATTTTGGATTTAGTTCACTATTTTGACCTGGTGAACGAGCTATTTCATTGAATTGAGATACTTCATTTTGGGTTTGATTCCCGTTTTTTAGTGGGTCAACTATTTGTCATATAGTAAATCACTAGCAACGAGCATGTAAAAACACATTACTCCCGAGCATCATCTCTCCATCTAAAAAAGAAGTGGCAAGCTAATATTTCAAAAATTGATTCGAATCGACTTGGTAAGGTAGACGTGGATGCTCGTTCTCCCAAAATTTGAACGAACCGTTAAACACCCTCTACTCGGTGGAATTTGCCCGAGCAAATAAATGGGAGACGCGAAATTACCGGCCTATGTGGGACACGCATCAATTGGCCCATTGTACATCGAGGGTAGGTTCGTAACTTCATCCAAGCGTGCCTTCTCGGCCGAAATGACATGTGCCGAATAATTCATAAACCATGGTCGGCAAAACACCCTCTTCTCGTCTGAAATAGCTCGTGCCCACTATTTCAAAACACGCTCTCCTTTCCCGAAATCGCTCGCGCCCACTATATTTCAAAACACGCCCTCCTCGCCCGAAATTGCTCCCGCCCACTATTTGGGGAGAAGAAAAGTTACTCTACTATCCCCGACCCTCAGTACACAGACCCAAGCCGAGAAGCCTAAAGGCAGGGGTAGAATTTTAACCTCCCCCCCCACACACACACACATTTCAGACAAATGCGTCCGTAAGACATGGTTCCACTCCCCTCCCAATTCCCTCCCCATTCATACCTCGTGGGCAGCAAATCACCTTCTCCCTGGAAGCTCCCTTCTCCCGAGCCGCGAAACCTCAGCCCCTCCTCCATGGCGCCCCCACCGCACCAATTTCACAGCCGCCATCCTCCCTAATGCCGGAGACGTTGTCCATTTGCCATCGTGCACTGGGCCGTGTGGCTCTTACTCCTTGATGATGGAGCTGCCTCGACGACGGACGTGTGAACCATACCGGAGCTGATTCACCCCGCCATTGTTCACGGCGCTGGAGCGACTCCAACTTCGGATCTGTCCAGAGTCCCGGTGCTGCTTCCCCGTAGCCATCAACTGCCGCGACATCTCTGCTTCCCTGCCGCTGGTCGCCATCGCAACCGCGCCGGCCTCACTGACTCGGCAGCTGGAGCTGCCTACTTCACCGTGCCGCCAGATAGGTCGCACCCTCATCGCAAATCACTTTATTTAGCCATCAGTTATCTGAATTTTTATTCTGGGCCAATCGATTCCCAATGGGAAGCAGCACCCCTCGAGGCGGCGGAGCTCCTAGGCTGCCGGTTGGCTGGTGTCTAACATAAGGGTGTGGGGCGCAAGTTCGTCGCGGAAGCAACACTTACATGGCTATCTTAGAGTTGTGTGGGTTGAAGGTACTGCCGCCGCCAGATCTGGATAACGGAGACTCTTTGTGGATTGGCCCGGGGGCGGCACAACCACGGCAGTGCGATGGGGCGGGGAGAGGGGTTTTGGTCAGGGGCACGGACGACGGAGGCAGGCTGCTCTGCCGTTGGTCGCTGGCTCTTCGGGGAAGATTCCGAATAGTGTCATCCGGGAGGCACAAGACGGCCATCAAGTCATCCGGCGTAGATCGGACAATACCAAAATAAAATAAAATCGTGTGACCCCAATTTAGTCTTTAGTCAACAGACGTGTGACCACTCTCGTACCTTGCTGTTGATCTCTTAGGGTATTTCTTTAGATCAAAGTGATGTGTTGTTCTTAACATTATGCGTTTATTGCATCTTTAGCCACACTGTCTTCTGACTCACCGCAGCTGCTCCAACAAGGGAAGCATACACCAGAAGGGAGCTATAGTCCCCACTCAACAGTTCCCTGCATCGAATGCGCATGCCCGACATGGACAGCCACAACAACTGCAGGGCCATCGACAAGTTAGCACGTGATGCTCACTCCTATGGATGGAGGCCAGATAGGTTGTACCCTCATATTACTTGTGTGCAACAATTTATGTCTTTGCTATTCATCTAAGCATGGAAAATAGATTATCACATTTCACTGTATATTCATGCTGATCTCCTACGGGTCTTGTTCAGGAGTTAAAGTTGTTCCATAGTTCAGCTAAGAGACTTGTTCTTTAGGTAACGTTGTTCCATAGTTATCATCCATCAGACAATGCTATCCCACAGGCTAGTGATTATAGTATTATACCACTTCTAGTATTACCTATGTTGTTCTTCAATACTTTTGTGTGCCATCTAGTTAATATCCAGTACAAACGATACATATTCTATAGCTTTCATCTGTGTTCTCCCTTTAGTTTTTGAGACCTGTTGCTTCTAGTTAACCCCAGTCCTACTATTTATGTCGTCTCCTACAGGCACTCATTACATAAATCTAACTACTAGTTGTCTTCCATGCATGTCAGATATAATTGCACACACTGATATATCAACAAGAACCTCACGTAGCAATGTAAAGAACAATAAACTTGATGTCAATGATACCCAATATGATGGAACATGTAAAGGCAGTTCTTCAGAAGACTTGTAGAAAGATGATGAATCCTCTACACCCCACAAGGTCCTTGCTCTAACTTGGCCCATGATATGGGTACAACATGCATATAATGTCTTGGAGTGTATCTACTCTGTTGCAATGCCATGTACTTACCAAGCTGATCATGCATGTAAATATGTCATGCCTTCCTGTTTTTTAGTAGCTATTCAATTCATGATAACATGTTTTCAAATTCAAGTACTATCATTCTACTCTATCGCAATGCCATCTGCTTAATTTGGACATCATGCTTCTGAATATCTTGTGCATTGTTATTCATGCTTTTTTACATTGAAGTGTTGTTCTAGTGCTCTGTTACAATGCCATCTTAGTTTCCCAATCATACACCTGTATGTTGCCTTAGTTTTTTCTGTACGTATTCCGCTAGCATACAGTTTTACATTCAACTAGTGTTTTTTTACCGTGTTGTCCTATCGTATCCCTAGATCTTACACCATACTCCCTCCGTCCGGATTACATGTTGCCAAAATGGATAAAAAAGGATGTATCTAGAACTGAAATACGCCTAGACCCATCCATTTTTTTCCGGATGGAGGGAATACATGTCAATATGTCATGCCTTTCTATTCTTCAGTACCTATTCCATCTCTCTGCTGTAGCATGTTTTATAATTGAAGCACCATTCTTCTATACAAGGCATGCAAGGGGAAGATGACTATGTTAGAATCTGAAGGGTTACAAACAAGGTCTTTGGAAAAGATCCAAATGCCAGGAGATAGTAAACCAACTCCAGTTTTTATAGATACTGCTCCAGCACAGAGAAACCCAACTCCTACTGATAATAAGCACATTCCAGTGGCCAAAGAACTAGTCCGCTCCAGTCCAGCAAAAATATGTCAACTCCATTCTAAGAAGCGTGTGCGTATCCTTGCATCATGAAATTTTATAGCATGCTGGTCATATTTTCTACATGTTTCTTACCCATCTCTCTTTTAGAAAATAAGCTTAATAGATAGAAGAATTTCTACACTGGTATCATCTATGAGGAAAGATTCTTGCAGGAATTCTCTGTGCTCCAATGCAGATGTAAGTACATGTTGTATATCACTATATTTTTACATCAACATGTATTTTGTTAATCGGCGTGAATCCAACCTTTATCTGATCTAAATTTAGTTATAGCAAAATATATGATTAAAGGCCACAATGTTGATTTTTGTAAGGAAAATTGCCTGGTAGTTTTTCATCCTGGGCTGCATGAGTGTACTATCTCATATCATTGGGTTTGAATACTTTGGTTCTGCAGTGGGTTTTCAGTGTTTTTTACTATGTTGTCATGTCGTATCCCTAGCTCTTACATCATGCTCCCCTCGTCCGAATTACATGTCACAAAAATGGATAAAATTGGATGTATCTAGAACTGAAATACGCCTAGACCCATCCATTTATTTCCAGATGGAGGGAATACATGTCAATATGTCATGCCTTTCTTTTCTTCAGTACCTATTCCATCTCTGCTATAGCATGTTTTATAGTTGAAGCACCATTCTTCTATATAAGGCATGCAAGGGGAAGACGACTATGTTAGAATCTGAAGGGTTACAAACCAGGTCTTTGCAAAAGATCCAAACGCCAGGAGATAATAAACCAACTCCATTTTTCATAGATACTGCTCTAGCACAGAGAAACCCAACTCTCACTGATAATAAGCAGATTCCAGTGGCCAAAGAACTAGTCAGCTCCAGTCCAGCAAAAGAATGTCAACTCCATTCTAAGAAGCGTGTGCGTATCCTTGCATCATGAAATTTTATAGCATTCTGATCATATTTTCTACATGTATCTTACCCATCTCTCTTTTAGAAAATAAGGTTAAATGATAGAAGACTTCCTCCATTGGGATTGTATTCGAGGAAAATATCTTGCAGGAATTCTCTATGCTCCAATGCTGATGTAAGTACCTATTGTATATCACTATATTTTTACATCAACGTGTATTTTGTTAATCGGCGTGAATCCAACCTTTATCTGATCTAAAATTAGTTGTAGCAAAATGTTAAAGGCGCCAATGTTGATTTTTGTAAGGAAAACTGCCTGGTAGTTTTGCATACTGAGTTGCATGAGTGTACTATCTCATATCATGCACATTACTGAATTGTAGTGCTGCTCTGGTTGCCCATTCATTCATTGCGTCAATGTTGCTTTCATATTACCTTACCTGGATCATGATAGCTGTTCCATATTGTGTTAATTTGGTGTAGGCTAGTTGCCTAAAGGTTTGTTGTGTCAATGTTGCTTTCCCATTATCTGACTTGGCCAATGATAGCAATGCTAGTGTGTTAATTTGGTGCAGGCTGCTGAAGATAAGAAGACAAACTCTAAAAACAGCAAGGCAACCCCATTGTTTCTTTCCAATAAATCTAGGACATGAAATATGGCAATAACTCATCATTAATCTGTTTGGCTCCCCTCCTAATTTATGTTATGATGCAGTTGTCGAGACACTCTCCACTATCAATAATACAAGCCTGCCAAAATCGCCATCTGAATCTGTTCAGTTTCCTCTATCTCGAATGCAATGGAAAAATGTATGTTTGTGAACCAATTAATGGCTGAAGCAATGATGGAAATGGTGGAGGAATCAGAGGTGCAGATACGTGTGCAACAACGACTGATCAATGTTTTCAGAGACAGTGTAGCAAAGCAGCAAGTACTTGCCCACATGCTTATGGGCGTCATCCATGTTGAGGTTGCACATTGTGACATTCTCGATCGTTAGGTTTTGTTCATTTATTTGCACTGTCATCAATCTTTGATAGCCTAATGGATGTAATTTCCTGTAATATATGTTGGATGTGCAATGTTTTTCCTTGTATGTCGTACCTTTGCTTGATCGGTTTTGGTCCTGTGCATAATTTCTCGTCGTAATGGGCTCAAATTATCTAATTTGGCCTAAAGACATCTACCAACTTTAGTTGGCCCATTAAGTTCATGAGCCGTTACCAGGCCAAAAATTAATTGTCGACCCTCTTACCTCCCGGGTCGTTAACAGGCCGACATCAAAGCGGGCAACAGGTGGGCCCATTAGATTTCACGGGCCGTTAACAGGTCGTTACTAAGGTCAGGCTACATATGGCCCAACTATACTGTGGGCCTTTAGCAGGCCGAAAGAGACAACAGGCTTGTACTGGACCATGAAGATCATGGGCCGCTAAGAGGCCGAAAGTCAGGTCGTATTGTAAATGGCCCAACTGTGTTGTGGGCCTTTAGCAGGCCGAAAGAGAAACTGGGCTGGTATTGGATCATGAAGGGCATGGGCTGTTAAAAGGCCAAAACTCAGGTCCGACTACAAATGGCCCAACTCATTTATGGGTCGTCAACAGGCTGAAAGACACACGGGGCCGGGAATTGGCCCAACACTTAAATGGGTCGCTAAAAGGACAAAACCAGGTCCGACTACAAATGGCCCAACTGATTTATGGGCCGTCAACAGGCTAAAAGATACATCAGCCGGAAATTAGCCCAACACTTAAATGGGTTGCTAAAAGGCCAAAAGATGTACATCCTGAAAATTGGCCCATCCCTTGAATGGGCCGTTAATAGGCCAAAATCTCATCGGGCCAATATTGAGCCCAAAAATATAGCGGGCTATTAACGGGCCCGAACTGATGATGAGCTGCAATGGTGTCAAATCTTTAACGGGTCGTTGACAGGCCGAATTGCCACATCTCGTATGGGCCGTGGGCTTGAATGGACCTGACACAAGTAGGCCTTATATGGGTCGGCCTGCTAATTTTTACTGGGCCGGCCTTTTTCACCTGAATGGGCCACTGTTGGGCCATGCCACGTGTCGACCTATCATAGGCGCCTCCTGTCTAATGAGTGGATGACATCTGTCCCAATGGTGAGGCAACATGTGTTTCCTCCGGCCAATGATGATTTTACACATGGAAAATCCCCATTGGTCCCGGCTGCTAACGGGTTATCGGATAAAACCATACCTGATAGCTTAACGTCCTTCCATTCCGGTGGATGCAACGTGTCGGTCACCCTTGACGAAAGCACTTCTGTGACGCATGATTTATCGTCATGGAAGTGGACACTTCCGTGATGATAATTTTGGTAATGTCATGGAACACGTCTACGACAGCACATGTATGACTGTCTTGATTCTGTCATAAAATCATCATGGATGTACATGCATGACAGAAAACGTGACCTATTGTGACAAACAGTGTCATCACATAAGTGTATTTTTTTGTAGTGCTACCAAATACCGAATACATGTGTTCAATGCAAAGCATGAAAATCGTGATGCACCAAAGAGGCTCACTGCCGATGAGATGCAAGTGGAATTAGAGAAGGTCGGGCATATTACACCAGGAAACCATCCTGGTAATGGTAGCGGGAAAAGGATGCGTGGCAGGGCAGAAGAGAGATTATTGTCTACCCACAGGTCCACTTTGTGGGACTTGGAGTATTTGAAATATTTGGATCTGCGGCATAATCTTGATGGAAAAATATATGTGACAGCATTATCGGCACACTTCTTAATATTGAAGGCAAGACGAAAGGTACCTTAAAATCTAGGATTGATTTGACACACCTGAGTATCAAAAAGGATTTGCAGGTGGAAGATGAAGGTAAACCACGGGATATGGCACCAGTTGTGTACGTCTTGGAGAAGGTAAAAACAAAAGAATTCTGCAAGGTCATGTCACGTGTGAGATTCCCACATAGATTTGCTTCCAACCCTGAAAGGAGAGTCAGTGCAGATGGAAACAAGGTACAAGGGTTGAAAACTCATGACTACCACATCCTACTTCAAAGGGTTTTACCTGTTATCCTTAGAGGATTGGGCCACCTTGACTTATACAGAGCAATTGCAGAGTTGGTACAATTCTTTAGGGAACTCTGCGGTAGAAATATTAGGATAGATGCTTTGGAGCGTCTTAGAGACAAGATACCAACTATCCTATGCGACCTTGAGAAGATATATCCTCCAACCTTGTTTGATGTGATGGTGCATTTGGATGTTCATCTACCTGACGAGGCACTACTTAGGGGTCCAATACAGTATGGTTGGATGTACCCTATTGAAAGGCGGCTAGGCACTTTCAAGGGCTATGTTAGGAATAGAGCTAACCTGAGGGTTCCATTGCAAAGGCCTACATTGCTACAGAAGTGTTGACATTCTGCTCAAAATACATTGAAATAGCTGATCAGCTTAGCAAAGAGGTGGGTCAAGACAATCTCGGGCTCAATGTTTTCAATTGTTCTGTTCGAGTTACAGGGAAGAGTCGACAAGACGACAAACCTAAAGATTTGGACAAAATGGTTTGGTATGTGGTGAATAATTGTCCTGAGATTCTACCTTATATCGAGTAAGTGCAAAGTACTGCAGCCTATACATCATAATCTACTAAACTTGTAGCACATTCTTATATATTTAGATGTTTGACGCGATCACTATGTTGTGCAGCATCTACAAAAAGGAGTTACTGCCACAAAATCAAAGAAACATTGACAAACGGGTTATGGCAGGATTTGCGAAATGGTTCAAGAGCCATGTAAGCTTTTGAATTGCATTCTCAGTTTTTTAATATATTGAGAACATAAGATGATCAGCCTGTCTATTTTCTAACCATATGTTAAGAAGATGCAAGGGAATGGGCATGCACTTAATGATGCACTTTACGCACTAGCAATGGGTACTGATACTTGGGTAAGACATTATGAATCTTGCGTTGTTGGAGATGTGCGCTACAACACCCTTGCACACGACGAAGGCAGGAAGGCACAAAATAGTGCCATAATGAGCACGGATAAGTACGATGAAGAGACAAGTGAAATGTATGCTAACATAACAGACATTGTTCAGTTGCATTATATCTCCAGTGTCGAGGCTCATTGGTGTGTGGTTCTGTTGTACTGTCATTGGTATAACCTATTTTCCAGGATCGCAAAGCCCAGAGTTGATGATTATTTCAAATCCATCAATGGGCGGCGTACCAGACCTACGAGCCTTTTATTTTGGCAAATCAAGCAACACAGAAATTCTTTCTTGGAAGACACATTTGCACGTAGCGATGACTGGAGAGTATTGCAAAGGTTTGAGCAGAGGAATTCTTTTAGTAAAGTTGCACAACACGAAGATACTTACACTGCTCCAGATGTAGAAGATTTCACATATGTTCCTAATATCTTTGAGAACCATCACGTTAATGACGCTGGCGAAAATATTGCCTGTCAGGCTGTGGACATACGAGAGTTGATCAATAAGACGCCAATATTCGAGACGTTGAGGATGAAGAAGAAGATGACACTGGCGGGGCATTACGATTCAGACTGACACACAAGGCGAAGAAGTTGACACTGCTACTGCGGATGATGATTAGATTGCTTTTGTTGTATTTGCTTGTCAGAAGACGTTTTTTTATCTACTATGTGAAATTGTGTTTGCTATGACAACTGAAACCTGATGAACTTGTTGTTTAGCTTTTTGCTGTGAGAACATCACTTGTTATGTATGTTGATTTGTGTTTGGTGATTGTATGACGACTAAAACCTGACGACGTTGTTGTTTAGTTGTACTCATATTTGGCTGTGAAACTTGTATTTGATGACATAGTTTGCTGTTGGACTGCAATTTGCTCGACGTCTTCAAATGGGAACGAAGCTAACCCGACATGGCCTCTGCTAATTTATTTATTTATTAGCAAAAGGGCCTCTTCTATTTATTTATTTATGAGCAAAAGGGGATACCCCCGATTTCCATTAATAGAAATCATTAGATGTTCACAACACTATGCCCAGTCTGCTAAACAGGTTTCATTCATTACTAGTTTCAGCAAAGTGCTCATGTCATAGCCACTGAATACATCACGAGTGCTACATACACTGCAAATAAAGAGACAATTATCCTACAAAGCACATTGATTTTGCCCATTATCTTCACAAGCTCTTTCATCTCCTCATTGCTGTCAAGGTCGTTCAACAGCTGTTGCTTGGCCATGATCGGAGGAACTACATCTTTAACCTTCTGCTCTACATCTTCCTCTTCTGTCGTTCCTTCAGTTACTTGTCCAACACCCCAACCCGCTGGTATTGGGATTCCTCAGCTAACCAAATAATCAGCATAATTGCATTCCCCACATCAGAAACTTCCCAAAAATAAAAATCACACGAATCTTCCCATTTCTGCAAGAATCAAATTGGAAGATCATCAACCAAACTATTAAAAAAATCAGCAACTGAAAGCAACGGAAAAACACTTAAACATATTATTACCCCATGATTCGGGCATTTGTAGAAGACTTGGCTAGGGTTGAGGATTGTGGTTGAGACGCGATGGATGACTCTGCATGATTTGCAGCAGTGGCACCACACCAACGGCAGTAGGTTGTGATGAGCAACTGTCTATGGTGCGTGCGCCGGCGGGGTGTGATGAGACCCACAGGCGATGGTACGGGTGGTGACTTGGTGCATATATGGTTGTTGCCTGTTGAAGAGTAGGTGGATGAGCCGCGAGCGGACATGGTTGCTACGGCCAGAGCTTCTGATGCTAGGCAGAGTAAGTAGATAAGAGGAGAAGCGAACGGTAGATATGTCATTTTATTAATTGCAGAGTAGCATAGCACCATATATAGTCATAGTCTAGGTTTGGATTCGAACCAGCTACAGGAGCACATCTCTGTTTTTTCAAAAACTCAGCAATGCCTCTTTACTGGTACGCTAGCTTGTTCTGTATGCCTTCTCAAGTCTTTGATTTTTTTTCTGCGAGGAAGGAAGGAGCACAAAATTGACTGTTCCTAGGACTCGAACCCAAGACCTCTCGGTTGAAGACCAAGGGTGCTAGTCACTTATGTGGCGAATGTTCCCTGGGAGGAGGGCGGTAGACAAACGCATTTTCCTCACAGTTTTAGTTGCGACACAAGATCAAACAGTTGCACTTCGGGAATGTTATCTGGCGAACGAACCCAGTTTTTCTTTTCTTCCTATATATAAAAAAGTATGCTACTTGGTGTCGGCTTAGTCAACAAACGATTGTGCCAACCTTGACCATTGGTTTGACATTCAACGTCTGACGTGTTTCTTCAGTCTCTTCTTCCTCCAGTCGCCAAAGCCAAACCAGCACCGACGGGACTGCCTGCTCCCGCCTCGCACGGCTGGTTGTGCTGCCGCGCATGCATCATGGTCGCATCGCACCCCAAAACTCTGCGCATCTTCCCCAGCTCTTGTTCATTCCTGTCTGAGGCCTCATCATCATCCTCCACCTTGGTTCATTCGTCGCAGCACCGCCTCCGGTGTTGTGAACATGGTCAACAATCGAGAGAAATAAGGAGATGACTGTACATGATGAGGATGACAGATGACAGTAGGGACCCTCCAGGATAATGGAAGTAGGCAAGCAAGTGCCTCCTTTATTACAAGAAAAAAAGGGTTCCTCCTAATGGTTTCCTGACAACTGGGTCGCACGCCACTATCAATGTAGTCAATAAGCGAGATAACTGCACAAGGAGCGGCAGACACCCGAGACCCAGCAGCGCGCGCAGTATTTTTTTCTTTTTTTGGGATGGAGAAGGGTATCAACTGGGTTGTGTGGGAGTTGTGGCCCGTCTAGCCCAGGCTTTTATTTCATATGTTTACCACATGACCAACCCAGTTTTTTTTCCTTTCTGAAAATGGCTAGCTCAGCTATTTTGTTTTTTGCAGAATAACCAACGTAGGCCTACTTGCTTTTCTACGTCCTGCTGGACCGGAAATCTTTCAAGACGAGGAGGGATGCATTCGGGCTTGCCCAGAAAATTGTCTATAAGTAATAATAAATGGGCTATAAGTAATAAGAAATGGGTTGTAAAATGAAAAAAATACAGCAAACAGGCAATTAGTTCCAAAATACTTTTTTCCTTCGGATTTTGAATAATTTAAATTTCATTATTTTTGTGCGGGTAAAATTTTGTTGGATTTAAATTAAGGTATGTTTAGTTTTTAAATTAATTTGAATCTGGCTAGAAATTTCGGGTTGTACGTTGTTAGGACATATTTGGAGGCTGACTTGTGGGTCTACTAGGTTAACGTGTGCGAAAGGCTTTGTCAACTTAGTCCACAAACGATTCTAGCAGCAGTAACCGTTGGATGTTAATCCAACGGCCGTGCTGCTTCTTCAATATATAATCTTCTTGCTCCAGCCGCCTAAACCAGCGCCAATGGGACTGCCTGCTCCCGCCTCCCGCGGTCGGCTATGCTGCTGCACAAGCCGCACCGCCCCACCCTACTCCATCGCTGGCCATGCCATTCCTCTACTCACCCACACATCCTGTTATTTTTCTGGCGACGGTAGCCGAACCAGTAAACCCTCGTACTCCCCACCGCATGGGCAACCACTACCGAGTCTTCCCCGGCAACGGGTCGTTCCCTTCCTAGGCCTCGCCGTCGTCCACCACCCTGGTGCTCTCGGCGTGGCGTGGTAAACGTGGTCAACGAACGACATCAACTAGAATACCATAATTATTAGAGGAATTACTAGGAAAAGGCTTAGGAATAAAATTACCTCTATAAGCATTGTTATTGAAATTATTTCGCGAGACAAAATTCACATCTATGGCATCACTATTTTGCTCAATCAAATTAGACAAAGGCACATCATTAAAATCAATAGGAGCACTTTTATTAGCAACCAACTTCATAAGAGCATCAACTTTTTCACTCAAAGAATTTATTTCTCCTACCGAATTGACTTTTTACTAGTAGGAGCTCTTTCGGTATGCCATTGCGAGTAATTTGCCATAATATTGTCTAGAAATTTAGTAGCTTAACTGAAAGTGCAACTATCCCTAGGTGGTTTTGGTAATTCATAACAACATATAGCTCATTGAGCTAATGCTATTCCAAGACTATTATTTCAGGAAAGCTCAATGAATAGCATGGCATGTATGATGAAAGTGGATCCCTCAAAATACTAAGGACAAAGGATTGGCTCAAGCTCAAAGTCCCAAGACTCTTCATTTTATATTTTAGTGATCCAAGATCACATTGAGTCTATAGGAAAAGCCAATACTATCAAGGAGGGATGAGGTGTTGCTTAATGAGCCTCTTGCTTCATGTGCTTTGTGATATGCTCCAAAACCCTGAGCTACTTTCCCACATCCACAAATGACCTAAACCCAAAGCCAAAATCGGTCACACCGATTCTTCCTATCCAGCGCCACCGATTCCAAAAGTCATAGCCACTGCCCCAAACCCTAAGCAAATTGGTCCTACCGATAGGGATCTCGGTCTCACCGAGATGGGATTGTAATATCTCTGTTTCCCTTCGTAAAGTTTCGGTCTAACCAAAGTGAGCGATCGGTCCCACCAAGATTGCAATGTATACTCTCTGTTTCCCTTTTGTAACATTTCGATCTCACCGAAAAGAGCAAATCGGTCCCACCGAGTTTACCTGACCAACTCTCTGGAAAGCTTATTACTAAAATCGGTCTCACCGAGTTTGTGTAATCGGCCTTACCGAGATTACGTTATGCCCTAACCCTAACCAAATCGGTCTCACCGAGTTGCATCTCAGTCCCACCGAAAATCACTAATGGTCACTAGGTTTACTAAATCGGTCCGACCGAGTCTGTTGAATCAGTCCCACCGAGTTTGGTAAATTGTGTGTAATGGTTAGATTTTGTGTGGAGGCTATATACCCCTCCACCTCCTCTTCATTCGTGGAGAGAGCCATCAGACTAAACCTACACTTCCAACTTACCATTTCTGAGAGAGAACCACCTACTCATGTGTTGAGGCCAAGATATTCCATTCCTACCATATGAATCTTGATCTCTAGCCTTCCCCAAGTTGCTTTCCACTCAAATCCTCTTTCCACCAGATTCAAATCCTATGAGAGAGAGTTGAGTGTTGGGGAGACTATCATTTGAAGCACAAGAGCAAGGAGTTCATCATCAACGCACCATTTGTTACTTCTTGGAGAGTGGTGTCTCCTAGATTGGCTAGGTGTCACTTGGGAGCCTCCGACAAGATTGTGGAGTTGAACCAAGGAGTTTGTAAGGGCAAGGAGATCGCCTACTTCGTGAAGATCTTCCGCTAGTGAGGCAAGTCCTTCATGGGCGACGGCCATGGTGGGATATACAAGGTTGCTTCTTCGTGGACCCTTCGTGGTTGGAGCCCTCCATGGACTCACACAACCGTTACCCTTCGTGGGTTGAAGTGTCCATCAACGTGGATGTATGATAGCACCACCTATCGAAACCACGCCAAAAACATCCGTGTCTCCAATTGCGTTTGAATCCTCCAAACCATCCCTTTACTTTCTTGCAAGTTGCATGCTTTAATTTCCGCTGCCTATATACTCTTTTGCATGCTTTATTGAATTGTGTGACGATTGCTTGACTTGTCCTAAAATAGCTAAAATCTGTCAAACTCTAAAATTGGGAAAAGGTTAAGTTTTTAATTGGTCAAGTAGTCTAATCACCCCCCCCCCCCTCTAGACATACTTCAAGGTCCTACAAGTGGTATCAGAACTTTGGTCTCCATTTGCTTTGATTTCCATAGCTTTTGCTGGTCATAGCCTTGGTTTCACAACCTAGGAGAGTATGGCGTCTAGCGAAGGAAATTATCACCGTAGAGGTCCTTACTTTGATGGTACTAATTTTGCTAGTTGGAAGCATAAGATGAAAATGCATATTCTTGGACATAACCCCGCCGTTTGGGCAATTATTTGTATTGGCTTGGAAGGTGAATTCTTTGATGGGAGAGAACCGAACCGTGAAGCGAATGCGGAAGAATTGAAGATGCTGCAATACAACGCTCAAGCTTGTGATATCATCTTCAACGGATTGTGCCCCAAAGAATTCAACAAAATCAGCCATCTTGAGAATGCAAAGGAAATTTGGGATACTTTGATTGATATGCACGAAGGTACCGAATCCGTCAAGGAATCCAAGTTGGATGTGCTCCAAAGTCAGCTTGACAAGTTCAAAACGAAGGATGGTGAAGGTGTCGCTGAAATGTACTCTAGGCTTGCACTTATCACAAATGAGATTGTCGGCTTAGGGAGTGAAGAGATGACCGACAGATTCATCATCAAGAAGATCCTAAGAGCATTGGATGGAAAGTATGACACCGTGTGCACATTGATCCAAATGATGCCAAACTACAAAGATCTCAAGCCAACGGAAGTCATTGAAAGAATTGTTGCTCATGAGATGTCACTCAAGGATAAGGAGGAACATCACAACAAGTCAAGTGGTGCTTACAAAGCTTCAAGTAAAGCCCCCACATCATCAAGTGAGAAACAAACCTTCAATGAAGAATTGAGCTTAATGGTGAAGAACTTCAACAAATTCTACAAGAGTAGAAGCAAAGAAAGAAGCTCCAAATCTAGGTCTTATCATGATAAAAGATCTTCCAGTCGAGAGCGCAATTGCTACAATTGTGGGAGGCCTGGACACTACTCCAATGAGTGTACGGAACCCTACAAAAGAAGAGAAGATTCTCCAAAAAGAAGAAGCAAAAGAGAAGAATCACCACCAAGAGAGAGGAGGAGTAGAGATGATCGTTATGAACGAAGACCCTCACGGAGAAGCAAGGATTCGGAGAGTAAGGACAAGTCATCAAGGAGATACACAAAACGAAGACATCAAGCTCATGTTGGTGAATGGATTTCCGGCTCCGACTCCGACAAACACTCCGAGAGAAGCTATCACTCCGACTCCGAATATACTCAAGATGAAGGTGTTGCCGGTCTAGCACTTGTGTCAACCAACTCCTACGACATATTTGATTCACTAAATGAAGGAATTGGAAGATGCTTCATGGCCAAAGGTCCAAAGGTAACACATCCTGAGTACGTTGATTTCAATAGTGATGAAGATGACTTGCTTGTGGATGATGATTTACTTGTTGACAACTCTAGTGATGAATACTATGATGAAATGTCAATTAATCATGCTAATCAAACAAATGACAATGATAATGAGAAAATTGAGCTTCTAACTAAAGAACTAAACACTCTAAAGTTGGCTCATGAAACTATCTTCGAAAATCATCGAGAACTTTTAAGGGCTCATGAGAAGTTACGCCTTGAAAAGCTCAATCTTGAGCAAGAGCATGAGTTCTTAAAGGCAATCAATGATGATCTCCGTAAGAAAAGTTCTTCTTACATTGCCAAGCGTTTACTCTTATCTACTTACATGCCTCAAGTCAAGTCTGGTAACAAGTACAAGAAAGATACTTCCTCTAGTAGTAACAATAATAATGTTAAATCCAATATTGTTGCTTCTAGTAGTTCTCTTGATTCCACTAATGATTCTCTTAGCCAAGTTACACTTGAGCAAGAAAATAGCTTATTGAAGGGAATTATAGAGAAAGGTGTTTACAAGAGTCTTGCCGGGAGTAAGCAATTCGAGGAAATTGTACGCAAGCAAGGAAGACACCGGAAGAATCAAGGTGTTGGTTTTGAACGAAAGTTCAATGCCAATGGAGTTGAGTGGGAAGAAGATCAATACCCCAAGACGAAGTTCGTTCCTCAACAAGAGAAGTATGATCCTACTTCCTTCAAGGGGACACAAGCTCAAGATGATCTTCCTCCACAAGACCACAAGAACAAAGGCAAGGATAAGCTTCAAGAAGAGATTGATGCATTTGAAGAAGCACCTAAGGTCTCGGTCAAGTGGATTCCCAAGACTACGTCAAGTTCTACTTCATCAAGTATAACTACAACTCCAAAGATTCCCATCAAGATGATGTGGATCCCGAAGAAGAAGAACTAGAGAGTTCTTGAGGGTGACTCCGCCAACATTCTTCACTCATATCTTTATGGCAAGGACAAGTGCAATCAACTTCCACATCTTGCACTAGTTCAAGGAGTCACAAACCCTCATGTTGGTAAGGCAAGGGACAAGGTAACCTAATGTTTTCATGGACATCATCATGTGTGTGCATCACTCTATGTCTATGGATATTCTTGTTTGTTCCTTGTGGGACTAACCCATGTAGGTAAGTTGGAAGTGCAACTCACTCCAAAGGATTGTTCCAAATGATCTACTTCAACATTGAGCATCCACACCTTCAACACCTACATGAAGTCATCATCGACAAAACGCAAGGTTAGTTCATCCCTCTAAAGGGGGGATCTCACATCTAGGGGGAGCTTAACTCAAAAATTGAGTCAAAGCAACTCTAATGGTGTTAACACATAAATGCATTATGTAAAAGTGGTAACCCCACTTGAGCTTAAACGATGAATATGACCTATGATCAAATGTTCTCATTTGACTCCTACGTCAATATACTCATATATAGATGACCTAGTCATCGCCAATTGTTTGATAGATGCTAGAATTGGTTGTGCATGCTTTGCCACATATTTCATTTGCTATCTTATTGTGTGAGCATGTTGGTGCATATTTTACTCATTCAAGGACATCCACTTGTTGTTTTGATTGTTTGGTTCTTTCCTCTTTTGGCCAAGTGGATGGACAAGAATGCCTAAGAACCCTCTCTAGCTATCTATGCTTTTCTCATCTCAAACTCTATTCATGCTACATCACAAAATTTGATCAAGTCAGATTCGAACCACTCTGTGTGAGGAGCACTCGGAGTCCCCGATTCGTCATAGACTTAAACTTCCAAAACCTCTTTGTGATTCTCGGTCTGACCGATTCCTCCATTTCGGTCCTACCGAGATCATTAAGTTGATCTGAGTTTTCAATCTCGGTGCCACCGATTTGAACTTTTCGGTCACACCGAGTTGCTGTAACTGAACACAGTTATGCATCTCGGTGCCACCTAGTTGTTCCACTCGGTCACACCGACAGGGTTGGGCTATATATAGTCACAGGCAAATTTAGGAAATTCCTCCGAACCCCTTCGCCCGCGCAATAGCTCGCTCTGCCATCGAAGGTCTCCGGATCGTCTCCTCGTCGCCAGCCGCCTCCTGTCGCTGGTCTCTGCCGCCGTCAATGGAATTCAACCCCACCGTTGCCGCCGTAGCGAGTTCATCGCCGCACTAGGGCATGGACTCGATCTTTGTGCTATCCACATCTGATTCCTAGCACATTGTACTCTTATTGATTCTTGCTACGATTGAAACAATCCTATCCAGCCAAAGTAGTCCGTAGAGTAGATTAGATTCAAATTTTTAGGGTTAGGTTTCCACCGAAACCATCTCGGACCCACCGAGTTGAAAAACTCGGTCTCACCGATTTGGCATATGCCATTGCACTAGTGACTCTCGGTCTGACCAAGAATTACTAACCGGTGCGACCGATTTTAGGATTCTGTGAAACCCTAGCAGTCTCGGTGCCACTGAACTATGACTCGGTCCAACCGAGTTCATCAGTTTAGGTTCCAAAAACTGCTTCGGTATCACCGAGTTTGAAAATTGGTTGATCCGAAATGCTTTCTGTGGAAAACTAAAACTGAATTTTTGAATCATTCTTTTGAAAAATCTCTGCATTTTGTGATGCTCATCCACTCCATCTCATCTATAACTCTTCACAGGGTCAGCAGTGAGCTTTTGCAGCATGTCAGACCAGAGTGACAGTCAAAACAGATCAGCAGAGCAGATTCACATGAGTGAGGGCACTAGTCCCTCCAGCACTTCAGATGAAGGAAGCAGAAGCACTCCTAGCAACCTGCCTAAGGCTGCTACCAGGCAAAGGAGAAAGAGAACCTTAGACTCAGAAGATGAGGACTACAAAGCTGAAGAAGATGAGGCTACTTCCAAGAAAGTGGTGCTCAAGAAGTAATATGGCTCAGCAAAAGATACTAAGCTAGGCATGAAGATCAAGAGGCCTGCAGGAAGACAACCTATGTCCAAGGCCAGAGCATCAACTCAACTGCCTGAAAATCCTGATCCCAAAGAGCCAGCTGCTGAAGGCAAGAAGAGGAAGGAAAGGGTCAAGAAGACCATGGCCAGAGTTGTTGGGCAACCTTCCATGATGGAAGAGGAAGAGCTTACTGAACCAGCACCAAAGGCACCAAAGCTTATGGGTGATGCTATTAAATCTGGGGCTGCAACATCTAAGCCCAAGGAAGCACCCAAAGCTGCCCCCAAGGCCAAGTCTGCACCAAAGAGGAATACCAGAAGTATTCCAGCTTCTGAGAAGAACAAGTCCCCAGTGCCTGAGGTTGCTGAGGAGGAAGATGAAGAAGGACAGGTTCTAACGAAGCTCAAGCCAAAGATACCAGATCACAATGATGCCCATCTTGTGGCTGAGGACATGAACATCAGAAAAGACTCGGGATTGAGACTATGGAGGATGGCAGATCCATATGCCACAAGGAGAAGAACTGATGTTGATTACAGGTTCCACACAAAGGAACATCAGGACTTCTATGAGACAATCTTATTGGACAAGAAGCCCATAGTTTGTGATATGAGGTGGGTCGACTGGACCTACATGAAGGAAAATGAAGAGCACTATCCTGGAGTGCAAGACAACTTTGTTGCTTGTGGAGTTGCAGATTTTGTTGGGCAAAAGCTCACAAACTGGAATGATGAACTTATCATGCAATTCTACTCCACAGCACATTTTTACCCAGATGGAAGAATTGTTTGGATGTCTGAAGGTACAAGGTACCAATCCACTGTTGAAGAATGGGCAAAACTGATAAATGCCCCAAAGGAAAATGATGATGATCTGGATGTATATGCCAAGAATAAGATGGGACACAATACCATGGCGCACATGTACAAGGAGATCCCAGACAGAGCCCTAAAGACTTTCTCTTTTGGATCAGTCCATTTTCTGTTGTCAGGGCTGCCAACTATCAATTGGATTCCGAGGCACACTCTGTTGCCCAAGTCTGGTGACCACAACATGATCAGAGGGCATGCTATCAATATGTTGCATTTATTTGATGTGCCATAGAAATTCAAAGTCATGAGCCTTATAGTTGAAACTATTAAGAGGACTGCAGCAGATCAAAAGAGAAGTTGTGGATATGCCCCTCAGATTCAGGAATTGATCAACTCAAAGATGGGAACTGGCAAATATCTATTGGATAGGGAACATTTTCCACTCTATCCATACTTTGAAGACAATGAGGTTGTCATGAATGAGGATGATCCATCATCAGTTCAAGCTCAAGAGAAGAAGAAGGCAAGGAAGGAGAAGGCTGCCAAGATGCCAACTCAAGAGGAGGCATCTGAGTATTTCTTGAAAAACAAGTAGGAGCAGCTTGGTCACTTGATAGCATCATCTCTGAGGATTGAGAAGGGGTTGGCCACCTTGACTCAGAATCAGGAGAGCTTGGAGAGAATCATGGAACAAAAATTCTATGATCTAGATGTCAAAGTAACTGAGATTCAGTCAGTTGTGGAGCAACTGCAGGATGACATGCAGGAGAGGAAGGGCAAGACAACCACAAATGTCTTTGCCAGAGTGCCTAGAGCTCAGAGGTCACTGTTGTGCTAGTGCCAGACACTAGAGCAACATCTTCAGCACCAGCTACTGCCCCTTCAGCCCCAGTGCAACCAGCTTCAGCATCAACTCCAGCACCCTCTACATCAACTGAAGCCTTCATCCTTGGAGTTATCCGGACACCACCAACTAAAGACCAAGCCTGAGAGATGATCTAGCACTATGCATTTTCTATGAACTTTTTGGTAACTTGTTGCCAAAGGGGGAGAAAAATGTATAGATCATAGGCTTCGAGAGAGAGAGTGTGTTGTTTTTGTTCTGTCTTGCTTTGTTGGTTTAAACTTGTTTGCTTTTGATTGGTTGAGATACTATGCTTGTGAGACATTGATGATCATGTGTTTGATCATAAGCTACACTTATGCATGTTTGATGATATTATCCTATCTATCTTATGTGATCATTCACTTTGCTTGGTGATGTGTGCATGTATTCAATACTTATCATTTTGAGCGCTCCACCAAGATGTATGTGACATGGAAGAGTAACCCATGAGCCTAATTCCTTGTGCATTTGCAGTCCAAAGCAAATTTTAAACTATGCACGAATTTAGGGGGAGCTCTTGCTTATCACATACTTCTCAAAGCGACGATGTTTTTATTCTTATTATCATTTGTCGAAGCTTTGATCTATATGTTGTCATCAATTACCAAAAAGGGGGAGATTGAAAGTGCAACTATCCCTAGGTGGTTTTGGTAATTCATAACAACATATAGCTCATTGAGCTAATACTATTCCAAGACTATTATTTCAGGAAAGCTCAATGAATGGCATGGCATGGATGATGAAAGTGGCTCCCTCAAAATACTAAGGACAAAGGATTGGCTCAAGCTCAAAGGCCCAAGACTCTTCATTTTATATTTTAGTGATCCAAGATCACATTGAGTCTATAGGAAAAGCCAATACTATCAAGGAGGGATAAGGTGTTGCTTAATGAGCCTCTTGCTTCATGTGCTTCGTGATATGATCCAAAACCCTCAGCTACTTTCCCACATCCACAAATGACCTAAACCCAAAGCCAAAATCGGTCACACCGATTCTTCCTATCCGGCGCCACCGATTCCAAAAGTCATAGCCACTGCCCCAAACCCTAAGCAAATCGGTCCTACTGATAGGGATCTCGGTCTCACCGAGATGGGATTGTAATCTCTCTGTTTCCCTTCGTAACGTTTCGGTCTAACCGAAGTGAGCGATCGGTCCCACCGAGATTGCAATGTAAACTCTCTGTTTCCCTTTTGTAACATTTCGGTCTCATCGAAAAGAGCAAATCGGTCCCACCGAGTTTACCTGACCAACTCTCTAGAAAGCTTATTACCAAAATCGGTCTTACCGAGTTTGTGTAATCGGCCTTACCGAGATTATGTTATGCCCTAACCCTAACCAAATCGGTCTCACCGAGTTGCATGTCAGTCCCACCAAAAATCACTAACGGTCACTAGGTTTACTAAATCGGTCCGACCGAGTCTGTTGAATCGGTCCCACCGAGTTTGGTAAATTGTGTGTAACGGTTAGATTTTGTGTGGAGGCTATATATACCCCTCCACCTCCTCTTCATTCGTGGAGAGAGCCATCAGACTAAACCTACACTTCCAACTTACCATTTCTGAGAGAGAACCACCTACTCATGTGTTGAGGCCAAGATATTCCATTCCTACCATATGAATCTTGATCTCTAGCCTTCCCCAAGTTGCTTTCCACTCAAATCCTCTTTCCTCTAGATTCAAATCCTATGAGAGAGAGTTGAGTGTTGGGGAGACTATCATTTGAAGCACAAGAGCAAGGAGTTCATCATCAACGCACCATTTTTTACTTCTTGGAGAGTGGTGTCTCCTAGATTGGCTAGGTGTCACTTGGGAGCCTCCAACAAGATTGTGGAGTTGAACCAAGGAGTTTGTAAGGGCAAGGAGATCGTCTACTTCGTGAAGATCTTCCGCTAGTGAGGCAAGTCCTTCGTGGGCGACGGCCATGGTGGGATAGACAAGGTTTCTTCTTCGTGGACCCTTCGTGGGTGGAGCCCTCTGTGGACTTGCGCAATCATTACCCTTCGTGGGTTGAAGTCTCCATCAACGTGGATGTACGATAGCACCACCTGTCGTGGATTTGTCACAGCAGATGTCCTAGTGTAAGGACTTAGTCGCGAGGCCAACGCATCTATGTGGTAGCTTGAAGGGGTTGAGCGGAATCGAGAGACGCAACACACAAGACGAGGATTTATACAGCTTCGGGCATGGGAAACATCATCCGGTAATAACCCTACATGCTGTTTGTGGCTAGGTCTCATTATGATCATGAGGGAGTCGCCGTAAGCGGGCTCTCCTCTTTGTGTCTAGCCCCAGATCTTGTTTTTTCTTGCCTCTCCCTCTTTGGGGAGCCCTGCCCCTCCTTATATAAGTTGAAGGGGTGGCTTACATGTAGAGTCCTATTAGGATTAGAACTAACTTATTCTCTATTACAAGTCGGATACAAGTACGGGTCTTGCTTCCTCGTAAAGGAAATATTCCTCATGCCTTCTGTCTTAAGCCCGCCCACCATAATATGAGCCGGCCTACTGGGCCTTGGGCCTAGTCTTCTATGTGACCCGCCGTCGGGGTCATCCGTGAGTCATCTGACCTGTGAGCCGCCAGACCCATGAGTCGCCAGTCCTACGATTGGTCGTCGGTGAAGCGCCAAGTCCGGCCGGGTCATACTTCCGGCCGGGTCATACCGCGGGGTATATCCCCGACATTAGCCCCCAGTTTAATTTGGATTTATCCATGTTAAACTGATCCTGTAAAACAAACATAAGAACAACTTTGACAGATTGTGTTCCAGGTTAAAAGTTCTTGTACGCCGGCACCTGATCATCCTTAATTCCTTGTGCTCCGGGTTAAATATTCTCCTGAGACGGGACCTGATTATCCTTAAGTCCAATTGTCATTTCCTTTATCTAGAAAATCCACTTGAGTCGGCTTGCAAGGCGCCGGGTTAAATAATTTTGGTCTTCAAATACTCATCTGATATTCAGCCACATTGAAGATGTAAAACTTGCTGGTTTATCATTACCAAAAACAGCCGGATTATAAAACAGATGATACCGGGTCATAATTGTTGTTGACACCGGTTTATGTAATTGATCCTCCTGATTTGCTCAAAACTGATAATTTGAAGATTTTTCTCCCTTATATCCATATTACCTGTAGCCCCCAAGTCTTGGGCAGAACAAAGTGATGGTTTAAGACTTGCTCCAATAAATGTTGCAACCTTGAAGAAATCCGGTTTATTCATCTCAATCATATAAACTGAATATTCCACACATGTAGCCCCCAAGTGTCGGGCTGTCATGCTTGCAGCAACCTGGGACTTGTAATTGCTTTATGCTCATGAAAACTTCAACCAGTGTAGCCCCCAAGGGCCGAGTCATTATGCAATAATGAACATGGACTTTGTAGATATAACCATGTAAATTTGAACAGCAATGTGTAGCCCCCAAGGGCCGGCTTAGTAAGATAATACTGAGCTAGGACTTTGTATATAATTGACAATAACATCATATAATATAGTCTCCACCATGGGGCTTGAACCCACGTCCACAAGGTTAAGAGCTTTGTACTCCACCAACTGAATAGTGGACCGTTCAATATAATGGATTAATGCTTGTGTACCTTAAATTTTTTACAGGAGCAATTGGTAGCCCCCAAGGGTCGGCTCATCTAAAATGTGATGAGTCGGGTCTTCAACAAGTTGAGCAAAAAATGACTTTGCATTAGCCCCCAAGTGCCATGGTGCATGCTGGCAGTGATATGGGACTTGTATAGTCGATGTAATCTTCATTTGAAAAATGTAGCCCCCAAGTGCCGGGTCGTAAGCCTGCAGCGACTCGGGACTATTTCCTCCATTGTAAAAATAAATCATGCCCACTGATAAAAATAATATCCGTTGCGCTAAAGCGACTTTGAAAACCTCCATCATAACACTGGTTATTATTAAATCCAGCCAGTTTATTGATAATCACAATAGAAATCCAGCCATGTCATTATGAAATCCAGCCAGTTTTGGCTATTGAAGATTTAAATAATATAATCCGGTATGAAAACCTCAATCATTCAATGTCATTATGAAATCCAGCTAGTTTTGGCTATTAAAGATTTGAATACCTCATCGGTTGGCAAGTAAATCCGGAGTTTAAATACCTGGCGGCTCTTGACCGATGACGACTTAATGCGCATTCATTATAAGACGGAATTTTTGTAACCCGGTGGCCTATAGCCCTTGAGAAAATCAATAATTGATAACCCTTTTGAGACACCAATTTCAGTGATAAGCTTGGACTGAAGCATTTATATAAGTCATAGTTTTGCAAATCCTACACAGAGTTTAAACAACATATGCCCTGGCGACTTAACGTCAAAAGCCAAGGCGGGTAATAATTTCTCACATATACCCATTGTGATATTGAATTTGCACTGCCGGTTTACATGACCTGTGCAGTAAGGGTGATAACCCAATCTTTAGAAGCAATAACTTCCAAATGTTTATTATTGTCATATACTGGCGCCTTATCGTCCAAAGTAAAGCCGGGTTAAATAGAAATTACTCATATATGCTTTAGATATGATCAAAAAAGCTTCAAGTAAAATCCAAAAAATTGTTTGCAAAAAGAGACTTCAAAATTTTTGAGGCTTCTGATTCGAATACGATCAGAAAACCGTCCCAAAGGGGTTAAGCTAAGATTCGAATACGATCATATAGCCCCTAGTGGCTTTAGCGTTGCCGATCAAGAGGGTACCGACAGCTATGTTCTCTTTGGTTCGAATACGACCTATGTTTGAACAGGAAGCCCCCAAATGACCTTGAGAGTTGTTTAGCGATGCTGATTTGAATACGATCCACGTCGGACCCAAAAGAGGTTAAGCTATGATTCGGATACGATCAAGAAGCCCCCTAGTGAGTTTGGCAGTGTGCCGATCAAGAGGGTACCGTCAGCTATGTTCTCTTTGGTTCGAATACGACCTATGTTTGAACAGGAAGCCCCCAAATGACCATAAATTTGGCATTACACCGATCAAGAGGGTACCGACAGCTGGAAGCCCCCAAGTAACCATAATAAGATAAGCCGTAAAGCGGGATACCCATGTTCGAACCGTGCATCATGGCAGCAAGCTCTTTTTGCCACCCTTTAATCTTTCTTGAGCCGGATGTTTGAACCGGATATTAAGAGCTTCAGTGCTGTGCGGGATACGGATTTCCCTTGAACCGGGTTTTAAACCAAAATCCTTATTTTGAACCGACAATTTTCTGACGACCTTTAAATTTTCATCAATATGGCGGTGTCCTCCGGAACCGGGTTATCATTCCTTCCAATGACCCGGAGTTCCCGAGTCATGTCATTGTAGCCCCCGAGTCTTAAGACGACTCGAGGAGTTGTCTTGAGATTCTCCACATTTGACCGTGATACAAACCGGTACGAGTCATTCAACGTCTTAGTGATATAACTTGTCCTGCACTGGATAACTTGCAAGCCAGAGTAATTGCTCTTTTTAAATAAAGCAATATATAATATAAAATATACTGAATGAATTTCACCTGATGTGTTAGGTCAGTAATTATCACCACGGGGTTGATGATCACCATGGTGAAGCTGAAATTAATCACGACCGAGCCGGCCGCGGGAACAGATAAATGAATCGGCCGCGACGTTGTAAACCGGTGCAGACAAGCAAACTATCCTCCGTGTTGTAAACCGGTGCGGACGCGTCAACTGGCCATCCGTTCATCGGGTAATATGACATGGAAGGAAACGCCATTGTAGAACATTGCCAGTGCATGCTCTATACTCGCAGTTTACCCGTATTTAAAAACACCAATAGGGCAGTGTAATGGTACTCAGAGGAATTAAAATGTACTAATTAAATATATAGGAGAAATAACACCTGATTTTGTTTTTATCGGATGAATGCGAATGTTGGTGCCATATAATATTGAATAGTATATGCACTTTGAGCTCCGCTGATGTAGCATAATATCCACGTGACCCTCTGTTGTAACTTTTTTTTCTTGATGACCATGGATACTTGGGATCCAAAGTATATCAAATGTGTGATGTGGCTCCTTTGATCAGCTGGCTCCTTTGACTTTAGTCCAATTTTACATGGACAGCCGGTCCCCTGTTCTTTCGTTCTCTCCTTAGCAGCAGACAAAGGCGGAGGCGCGACAGAGGCAGAGCTAGCTATTTGAACGGCTCAGAGAGCCTGGTAATGGCAAACCAGCGGGTTGTAAAACAACTGGCCGGCTCATTGAGGTAAGTCTACTCATCGACGGTGACTTTTCAGGCCGCACCCTCCTTAAGAGAATATATCAACTTGTTTCTGGGAGCTGATAGTAGTACATGAAGAACTTGATGAACCCAAGTAGCTTGTAGCCAGGCCAAGTGGAGGCGAGGCCGGTGAGACGGCCATGGTGACGAAACGGCAGGACAGCTCGAGGGAGCGGAGCAAGTAGGGTCGACGCAGCACCGGCGGTTCACGGCGGCGGCGGCTTGACGCGCGACGCAGGCGACCCTAGGCGCAAACGACCAAGGCGGGTCAGGCGGCCGACCGGTTAACGCGAGTTATATGGCTCAGGGCCGCGAGCCCGGGCGACTCACAGCAGCGCCAGGCCAAGGAGACTCGACGGGGGCGACTCAATACTGGCCGCAGTCCAAGCGGCTCATAGCGCAGCGGAAGCAAGGCAACTTCAAGGTGAGGCGAGCTGCGGCAGCAACAGCGAGGGTAGGCCGCGAAGGAAGGGAGCGTCAGCGGCGGGTCATCGTAGGTTGAAGCAGGCCCACAGCGGCTCAATCAGAGGCCGCGCGAGGGTGACGGCAGTAGCAGCTTGGCTCACAGGCCGGTCGATGAAGGTCGGAAGTGATGCTGGCGAGATGAGCTACGGCCATGGTGTGGCAATTTGTAATGGAGGCACGGCGGCTCATATGGCCAGCGACGGCGACTTGAAGAAAGGCCGCAAGGGTGGCTCATAGCCGGCTCGATGCTAATGGCGAGTTGGAGCCGTGGCCGTGAGGAGTGACAGCGAGAGGCCGGAGGTGCTCCGGCGAGGGCGGCTCAGCGCGGCGGCTCAAGGCGGGATGGCGGCTCTCCGGTGGAGGCGGGTCAAGGCCTATCGGAGGTGCTTCGTGAGGTCGCAGATGTGGCAGTGGCTCGAGGCGGTAGGTCACCGCGGCAAAATCAACTTGTCGGCGAGGGCGGTTTTACGACGGAGGAAACCTATACGAAGCCCCGCTGGAGACAGGGCAGCAGAGGCCTGTCGCAGCAGCGGAGAGGCGTTTCGCAAGGTGAGTCCGCGGCAACGGAGCCAAACCCATCCCTTCTTCCGAATCATAGCCAGTTGGATCAATCCACGTCTGACTTGTGGTCGCAGTCCGGCTTAGATCAGTTTATTCTGCTATGTATAGCAATCTTTGTAACCAGTAATATGCTCTGTACGCCTCCACCCGTCCTAGTGGATAATGGTGTAGTAGTTTGACGATTTGACTTTGGTCTTTACACATAAAGCATCAGTGGTAGATCAATGCTTGCCTTGAGACTTGATTCCCTTGCGGACGCTGCATACGTAGCAACAGTTGTAAGGCGTCGGAACAGTAAGGACGGCTGTAGCCCTTCGGGATTCCACCAGGTAAAACAGATGAGCTATGGCTACGACAACTCAGTTGAACCTGCGGTCGGACGGATCGCCTAAAATTTAATTGGCCTCGGAGTAAGAACGTAGCAGATAAATCGCCTCCTGCAGAAGATCTAGTCTCGGACTCGATGGATTACTACGGCGCATGAGGCAGCCGCATGATCTGTAACCCTAAAACAATCTCAATCTCATATCTGCCGCCGCAGAACACTTGATCACTCTTGATTGATGAACTCATCATTGATGTGAATTTTTCCATGCCGGCTTTTGTTGAACCGGAAAATTGCAAACTTCTCGAACCATAAAAACATCCCTTCAAGGACTCAACACCACCGTGTGCGTGCCCCACGGTGGGCGCCAACTGTCGTGGATTTGTCACAGCAGATGTCCTAGTGTAAGGACTTAGTCGCGAGGCCAACACATCTATGTGGTAGCTTGAAGGGGTTGAGCAGAATCGAGAGACGCACCACTCAAGACGAGGATTTAGACAGCTTCGGGCATGGGAAACATCATCTGGTAATAACCCTACATGCTGTTTGTGGCTAGGTCTCATTATGATCATGAGGGAGTCGCCGTAAGCCGGCTCTCCTCTTTGTGTCTAGCCCTAGATCTTGTTTTTTCTTGCCTCTCCCTCTTTGGGGAGCCCTGCCCCTCCTTATATAAGTTGAAGGGGCGGCTTACATGTAGAGTCCTATTAGGATTAGAACTAACTTATTCTCTATTACAAGTCGGATACAAGTACGGGTCTTGCTTCCTTGTAAAGGAAATATTTCTCATGCCTTCTGTCTTAAGCCGGCCCATCATAATATGAGCCGGCCTACTGGGCCTTGGGCCTAGTCTTCTATGTGACCCGCCGTCGGGGTCATCCCTGAGTCGCCTGACCTGTGAGCCGCCAGACTCGTGAGTCGCCAGTCCTACGGTGGGTCGTCGGTGAAGCGCCAAGTCCGGTCGGGTCATACTTCCGGCCGGGTCATACCGTGGGGTATATCCCCGACACCACCTATCGGAACCACGCCAAAAACATCCGTGTCTCCAATTGCGTTTGAATCCTCCAAACCCATCCCTTTACTTTCTTGCAAGTTGCATGCTTTAATTTCCGCTGCCTATATACTCTTTTGCATGCTTGCTTGAACTGTGTGACGATTGCTTGACTTGTCCTAAAATAGCTAAAATCTGTCAAACTCTAAAATTGGGAAAAGGTTAAGTTTTTAATTGGTCAGGTAGTCTAATCACCCCCCCTCTAGACATACTTCAAGGTCCTACATTAACCCAAGGTAATTTCGATAAAAGTACCACCCACAGCGGAATCTAAAAGATTACGAGAAACAAAATTCAATCCCGCATAAAAATTTTGTATGATCATCCAAAGATTTAACCTATGAGTTGGGCAATTCCTTAGCATCAATTTCATCCTTTCCCAAGATTGTGCAACATGCTCATGTTCAAGTTGCTTGAAATTCATGATTTGGGTTCTAAGGAAATAACTTTTGCGGGCGGAAAATACTTAGTGATAAAAGCATCTTTGCACTAGTTCCAAGAATCGATACTATTGCGAGGCAAAGAAGAAAACCAAATTTTTGCGCAATCTTGCAAAGAAAACAAAAATAATTTCAACTTCACAACATCATTGTCCACATATTTTTTCTTTTGCATATCGCATCATTCCACGAATGTGTTAAGATGGGACGCGGCATCCTCATTGGGAGTACTGGCAAATTGATATTTCATGACAAAATTCAACAAAGCAGTATTAATATCACAAGACTCCACACTAGTGGCGGGAGGAGCAATCGGAATGCTAATAAAATCATTGTTGTTGGTATTTAAAAAATCACACAACTTGGTGTTCTCTTGACTCATCGTGACTACGCAACAAGATTGCACTCAAAAATAGATCTGACGAGAAAACGGCAAACGAAAAAGACGGCGAATAAAACAACAATTTTTTGTGAAGTGGGGGAGAGGAAAACGAGAGGCAAATGGCAAATAATGTAAATTGCAAGGAGATGAGATTTGTGATTAGGAACCTGGCTAATGTTGAAGATCCTCACGACAACGGCGCCAGAAATTCCTTTTGATGTCTGCTAGAACTACGTCGGTATTTCCCCAAAGAAGAAGGGATGATGTAGTATAGCGATGGTAGGTATTTCCCTCGGTGATGAGACCAAGGTTATCGAACCAGTAGAAGAACCTCCTCACACCACGTAAACAGCACCTGCACACAAATAACAAATACTCGCAACCCGACGTGTTAAAGGGGTTGTCAATCCCTTTCGGGCACGGCGCCTCAAGAAGGCAAATAACATGAGGTAAAAAGTGGTAGATATGATAAATAGATCGCGGAACAAATAAATTGCAGCAAGGTATTTTTGTATTTTTGGTTTAATAGATCTGAAAATAAATGAAAGAGGAAATAGATCACAAAGGAAATATGATGAAAAGAGACCCGGGGCCCGTAGGTTTCACTAGTGGCTTCTCTCGAGAAAAATAGCAAACGGTGGGAAAACAATTACTGTTGAGAAATTGATAGAACTTCAAATAATCATGATGATATCCAGGCAATGATCATTATATAGGCATCACGTCCAAGATTAGTAGACCGACTCCTGCCTGCATCTTGTACTATTACACCACACATCGACCGCTATCCAGCATGCATCTAGTGTATTAAGTTTATGAGAAAACGGAGTAATGCAATAAGAACGATGACATGATGTAGACAAGATCCGTTTATCTATTGTGGCAGATATAGATCTCATCTTGTTATCCTTAGTAGCAACGATACATACGTGTCGGTTCCCCTTCTTTCACTGGGATCAAGCACCGTAAGATCGAACCCACTACAAAACACATCTTCCCATTCCAAGATAAATAGATCAAGTAGGCCAAAAAAACAAATACTGGAGAAGAAATACGAGGCTATAAGAAATCATGCATACAAGAGACCAAAGAAGACTCAAATAACTTTCATAGATAAAAACATAGATATGATAATAAACTAAAAGTTCATCGGATCCCAACAAACACACCGCAAAAAGGCTTACATCATATGGATCTCCAAGAGACCATTGTATTGATAATCAAGAGAGAGAGAGAGAGGAAGCCATCTAGCTACTAACTACGGACCCGTAGGTCTACAAAGAACTACTCACGCATCATAGGAGAGGCACCAATGGAAGTGGTGAACCCCTCCATGATAGTGTCTAGATTGGATCTGGTGGTTCTAGACTCTGTGGCGGCTGGATCAATATTTCGTCGACTCCCCTAGGGTTTATGGAATATTGTGGTATTTATAGAGCAAAGAGGCGGTTTGGGTGGCACCCGAGGAGGGCACAACCCTCCAGGGTGCGCCTGGACCTCCTGGCGCGCCCTGGTGGGTGTTGCTCCCCTCGAGCAGCCCCTCAGGTGCTTCCTTGGCCCATTGGCTTTCTTCTGGCCCAAAAAAATTCCTCCAGGAGTTACGTTGCGTTTGGACTCCGTTTGATATTGATTTCCTGCAATGTAAAAAACATGCAGAAAATAGCAACTGGCACTGGACACTATGTCAATAGGTTAGTGCCAAAATATGATATAAAATGACTATAAAATGATTGTAAAACATGCAAGAATGATAATATAATAGCATGGAACAATCAAAAATTATAGATGCGTTGGAGACGTATCAACATCCCCAAGCTTAATTCCTGCTCGTCCTCGAGTAGGTAAATGATAAAAACAGAATTTTTGATGTGGAATGTTGCCTAACATGTTCATCACATTCTTTTCTTTATAGCATGGACATATGTACTTTTATATGATTCAAAGCAATAGTCTAGTTTTGACATGAAGACTTTAATACTCAAGCATACCAACAAGCAACCACGTCTTTCAAAATATCAACACTAAAGCAAGTTATCCCTAGCCCATCATGCTCAATCATTGATCCATTCATGAAACACACTCGAATATTAGCTACACCCAATGCTCAAATACGATCATAGTGCCCCTTAGTTGGTGCTTTATAAGAGATGATGGAGACTCAAATTCAAAATAAAAATTGCATAAGTAAAAGAAAGGCCCTTCGCGGAGGGAAGTAGTGATTTGTAGAGGTGCCAAAGCTCAAAGCTTAAATTGAGAGATAAATTATTATTTTTGAGAGGCATACTTTTCCTACCAACGAGAATGACTTGGAGCATCGCAACACTTTCCATTCTAGATACATCATAGGCGGTTTCCACACAGAAAATAAAGTTTATTCCTTTTTCCACCATAATTGTCACTTTCCATGGCTAACCGTATCCACGGGTGCCCTCCATACCAACACTTTCCAAGGAATTTATTATTTGACAACATAAACTAAATTCATTTATTCGTTTAGGGCTGGGCATCCCTAGTACCTTTTCCATACTCTTGTGCAATGACAAGTGAATAAACACTCATCGTGAGAATAACACAATTAGCATGGAAAATATTGGGTACCCTTTACCGCTTCGCGAGTAGTAGAGCACACAAAAGAGAAAATTATTTTGAATATTAGAGATGGCACATGCAAATTTTCTTAGAACGACATGGAAATACCGCATATAGGTAGGTATAGTGGACTCATATGGCAAAACTGGTTTAAAGGGTTTTGGATGCACAAATAGTGATAATACTTAGTGCAAAATGAAGGCTAGCAAAAAGATTGAGAAGCGAACAACCAAAAAGCAAAAAAATCTCGTACCCAAACATTAAGCATAAGTAACACCGAATAATGCACCATAAGTAGGATATAAATTTCATTGCGTAACTATTGACTTTTGTGCTTGCATAGGGAATCACAAACCTTAACATCAATTTCTTACTAAAGCACAATTACTCATCAACATAACTCACATATCATATTGTCATATCTCAAAACCATTACTAAGAATCAAGTTTAAGTTGTGCAATGATCTTCATTAAAGTTTTTATTATATCCTCCTTGGATATCTATCACTTTGAAACTATTTTCATATGTTGCTTTTCTGATAAGCTCAAACAAATATAAGTGAAGATCATGAGCATAAATTTTTTCTTTCTCTCAAAATAATCTAAGTGAAGCAAGAGAGAATTTATTAAAAATTTACTAACTCCCAAATAAATCTAAGTGAAGCATGAGAGCATTTCTTCAAAATTAACAAAGCACACCGTGCTCAAGAAGATATAAGTGAAGTACTACAGCAAGTCCATGGCTCTAAAAAATTAAGTGAAGCATAGGAGCGAGCATAGAAAAATTTTTGGCTCTCTTAAAAAGGTGTGTCCAAAAAAGATTCAACACTTAAAACACAAAGCAAAACAAGCAAAGAAACATATCATACAAGACGCTCCAAGCAAAACTCATACCATGTGACGAATAAAAATATAGTTTCAAGTAAAATACCGATGGTTGTTAGAAGAAAGCAGGGATGCCACTCGGGGGCATCCCCAAACTTAGTTGCTTTCTACTTCTTTGAGTATTATCTTGGGGTGCCTCGGGCATCCCCAAACTTAGCCTTTTGCTTATCCTTATTCCTTCATCCATCGTAAGATAACCCAAAACTTGAAACTTCAATCACACAAAACTCAAACAAAACCTTTGTGAGATCCGTTAGTACAAGAAACAAAACCACTACTATAAGTACTGTAGAAAACCTATTCCTATTTTGTTTTTGCATTATATCTACTGTATTCCAACTTTTCTATGGAAAAAACTCATCAAAGAAAACCATAGAATCATCAAAACAAGAACACAACGCAAATAAAACAGAATCTGTCAAAAACAGAACAGTCTGTAGCAATCTGCAAATTTCTAATACTTCTATAACTCCAAAAATTATGAAATAAATTGGTGGAAGTGAAGAATTTGTCAATTAATCCTCTTCAAAAAGAATCAACTTAAAATCACTCATCAGTAAAAGATGACAATGAATCTCATGAGCGCAAAAGTTTCTGTTTTTCAGCAAGATCAAATAAACTTTCACCCAAGTCTTCCCAAAGGCATTGCTTGGAACGAACACTAATTAAAATACAAAAAAACACAATCATAACTGTATCATAATTGTTCTAACACTCAAGAACAGAAAGCCAAAAGCAAAAATAAATTTTATTCATTGGGTTGCCTCCCAACAAGCGCTATCGTTTTACGCCCCTAGCTAGGCATAACACGTAGGATCTCAGTTTTGCCATCTTTGGTTCTAGATCCATAAGATTCCCTCATGATTGATTCATATGGTGGCATAATTCTTGTTTGAGGTAAGTTTTCCATACCCTTCCTTAGTGCAAATTGAAATTTAATATTGCCTTCTTTCATATCAATCACGGCACCAATAGTACGCAAAAACGGTCTACCAAGAATAATTGGACAAGACGGATTGCAATCAATATCCAGAACAATAAAATATATGGGCACATAATTCCTATTTGTAAGAATAAGAACATCATTAATTCTTCACATAGGCTTTTTAATAGTAGAATCCGCTAAGTGCAAATTTAAAGAGCATTCTTCAATATCGGTAAGACCAAGCACATCGCATAAAGATTTCGGAACTGTAGAAACACTAGCACCCAAGTCACATAAAGAAAAACACTCATAATTTTTAATCTTGAATTTGAGAGTATGTTCCCACTCATCATGCAATTTCTAGGAATTGAAACTTCAAATTCCAATTTTTCTTCAAAAGCTTTCATCATGGCATCAACAATATGTTTAGTAAAAGCTTTATTTTGTTCATAAGCATGGGGTGAATTTATCATGGATTGCAACAAATAAATACAATCAACTAAATAGCAACTATCATAATTAAAGTCTTTGTAATTCAAAATAGTGGGCACATCACTAGTTAAAGTCTTGACCTCTTCAAACCCACTTTTATCAATTTTCTCAAGAAATTTTTCACCCTCTAAAACATAGGGACGCCTTCTAACTAAAGTTGACTCTTATCTCGTACATTTTTCATCAATCTTAATTTAATAAAAAAAGAATCAATAGTAGAAACACCAATCACTTTCAGATCTTCATCACTTTTATGATAGTAGTCACTAGAAAATGCCTTTTCTAAAAATTCTCTTTTAGCTCTAAGCATAGTGGTTCTTTTCTTACTTTCATCCATAGAAACATAAAGTGCTTTAATTGATTCTTCGACTTTTGGCACAAAAAAATTCATCTTGAGAGTTTCTACATCATGAGAAATTCTATCAACACTTCTAGACAAATCATCAGTTTTATTCAACTTTTCTTCTATAGAAGTGTTCAAAGCCTTTTGTGTATTGATAAATTCTTTAATATTGCTCTCAAGATCAGAGGTGTTTCTATTATTATTTTAGGTGGGATTACCATAGGAATTACCATAATTATTAGAGGAATTACTAGGAAAGTCCTAGGATTAAAATTACCTCTATAAGCATTGTTATTGAAATTATTTCACGAGACAAAATTCACATCTATGGCATCACTATTTTGCTCAATCAAAGTAGACAAAGGCACATCATTAAAATCAATAGGAGCACTTCTATTAGCAACCAACTTCATAAGAGCATCAACTTTTTCACTCAAAGAATTTATTTCTTCTACCGAATTGACTTTTTTACTAGTAGGAGCTCTATCGGTATGCCATTGCGAGTAATTTTCCATAATATTGTCTAAAAATTTAGTAGCTTCACCCAAGGTAATTTCCATAAAAGTACCACCCGCGGCAGAATCTAAAAGATTACGAGAAACGAAATTCAATCCTGCATAAAAAATTTGTATGATCATCCAAAGATTTAACCCATGAGTTGGGCAATTCCTTAGCATTAGTTTAATCCTTTCCCAAGATTGTGCAACATGCTCATGTTCAAGTTGCTGTAAATTCATGATTTGGGTTCAAAGGGAAATAATTTTTGCGGGCGGAAAATACTTAGTGATAAAAGCATCTTTGCACTTGTTCCAAAAATCGATACTATTGCGAGGCAAAGAAGAAAACCAATTTTTTGCCTCGCAAAGAAAACGGAAATAATTTCAACTTCACAACATCATTGTCCACATCTTTTTTCTTTTGCATATCGCATAATTCCACGAATGTGTCAAGATGGGACGTGTCATCCTCATTAGGAGTACCGGAAAATTGATCTTTCACGGTAAAATTCAACAAAGCAGTATTAATATCACAAGACTCCGCACTAGTGGCGGGAGGAGCAATCAGAGTGCTAATAAAATCATTGTTGTTGGTATTTGAGAAATCACACAACTTGGTGTTCTCTTGAGTCATGATAACTACGCAACAAGATTGCTCTCAAAAACAGATCTGATGAGAAAACGGCGAACGAAAAAGAGGGCGAATAAAATGGCAATTTTTTGTGAAGTGTGGGAGAGGAAAATGGCAAATAATGCAAATTGCGAGGAGATGAGATTTGTGATGAGGAACCTGGTTGATGTTGAAGATACTCCCCGACAACGGCGCTAGAAATTCCTTTTGATGTCTGCTAGAACTATGTCGGTATTTCCCAAAGAGGAAGGGATGATGCAGTATAGCGACGGTAGGTATTTCCCTCAGTGATGAGACCAAGGTTATCGAACCAGTAGGAGAACCTCCTCACACCATGTAAACAACACCTGCACACCAATAACAAATACTCGCAACCCGACATGTCAAAGGGGTTGTCAATCCCTTTCGGGTACGGCGCCTCAAGTAGGCAAATAACGTGAGGTAAAAAGTGGTAGATAGGATAAATAGATCGCGGAACAAATAAATTGCAGCAAGGCATTTTTTGTATTTTTTGCTTAATAGATCTGAAAATAAATGCAAGAGGAGATAGATCGCAAAGGCAAATATTATGAACAGAGACCCGGGGGCCGTAGGTTTCACTAGTGGCTTCTCTCGATAAAAATAGCAAACGGCGGGAAAACAATTACTGTTGGGCAATTGATAGAACTTCAAATTATCATGACGATATCCAGGCAATGATCATTATATAGGCATCACATCCAAGATTAGTAGACCGACTCCTGTCTGCATCTACTAATATTACTCCACACATCGACCGCTATCCAGCATGCATCTAGTGTGTTAAGTTCATGAGAAAACGGAGTATTGCAATAAGAACGATGACATGATGTAGACGAGATCCGTTTATCTATTGTGGGAGATAAAGATCTCATCTTGTTATCCTTAGTAGCAACAATACATACGTGTTGGTTCCCCTTCTTTCACTAGGATCAAGCACCGTAAGATCGAACCCACTACAAAGCACCTCTTCCCATTGCAAGATAAATAGATCAAGTTGGCCAAACAAAACCCAAATATCGAAGAAGAAATACGAGGCTATAAGCAATCATGCATATAAGATATCAAGGAAGCCTCAAATAACTTTCATGGATAAAAACATAGATCTGATCATAAACTCAAAGTTCATCAGATCCCAACAAACACATAGCAAAAAGGCTTACATCATATGGATCTCCAAGAGACCATTGTATTGATAATCAAGAGAGAGAGATAGGAAGCCATCTAGCTACTAACTACGGACCCGTAGGTCTACAAAGAACTACTCACGCATCATAGGAGGGGCACCAATGGAAGTGGTGAACCCCTCCATGACGGTGTCTAGATTGGATCTGGTGGTTCTGGACTCTGCGGCGGCTGGATCAATATTTCGTCGTTTCCCCTAGGGTTTCTGGAATATTGTGGTATTTATAGAGAAAAGAGGCGGTTCGGGGGGCACTCGAGGTGGGCACAACCCCCCAGGGCGCGTCTGGGCCTCCTGGCGCGCCCTGGTGGGTGCTTCCTTGGCCCATTGGTTTCTTCTGGCCCAAAAAAATTCCTCCAGGAGTTACGTTGCATTTGGACTCCATTTGATATTGATTTCCTGCGATGTAAAAAACATGCAGAAAAGAGCAATGGCAGTGGGCACTATGTCAATAGGTTAGTACCAAAAATGATATAAAATGACTATAAAATGATTGCAAAACATCCAAGAATGATAATATAACAGGATGGAACAATCAAAAATTATAGATACATTGGAGACGTATCACTACCTCCCGTGGCCAGCTCTGCCGCGGCACAGGCCTCACCGCCCCATCCTACTCCCATCACTAGTTTGGCCATCTGTGTACTCACCCAGACCTGTTGTTATTCTCCGGCGACGGTAGCCTCACAGTGTCGCCCAACCAGTAAACCCTCGTACGCCCCTCCGCGTGGGAAACAACTGTCGAGTCTTCCCCGGCTCTGCGTCATTCCCTTCCTAGGCCTCGCCATCATCCACCGCATTGGTGCTCTCGACGCGGCGTGGTCAACGTGGTCAAGGAATGACTTATATCGGAAGAGGATTGTACGTGGAGAGGATGACAGGTGGGTCCACAGTCGCAGCAAGGAAGTGCCTCCTTATTACACGCAAAATAATGATTCCACCACCTGACAGCAGGGACCTACCAGAAGGGCCTCTGCATTTTGGCTTAGTTCTATTTTGCGAAAAAATGTTTTCCCCCTGACAGATGGGACCCACCAGCTATATCTTCGGACGCAAGGAAATTGCCTCCATATTAGGCGCAAAGAAAAATGAATTCTCCCCCGACATCTCGGACCCACCATCAATAACTTCACACGCAAGGAAGTGCCTCCGTATCCTCCCTGATAGCCGGGACCCACCTGGTCGAAGCGTATGTAGCATTGTCATTCTGGTCGCGATAGTGTACGTACATACTGGTCAATCGGTCTCTCTACAACGATGAACCATGGTCGAGCAAGCAGCGGCACGTGTAGTAGTAGTAGAGCCCCCCGACGTAGAAGTTCAGGCAGTCCCTTCTAAACCGTGTAAACGTACGTACATCCACATGCCAAAAAATACGGCCACGTATGTACATACGGGCGGGGTCTCGAACGCGTACTCGCGCATACGTACGGCCATGGCTCATGTACATGGAGAGGCAACAGATAACAACAATGGCGTCCTGTTCATCGGGCAGCCAACCGGGTGGGTCGGAACAGAGAAAGAATGTCCTGTTCATCAGGAGGCAACAGATTGGGTCGGAATGCATCCTGTTCAACGGGAGCAAACCGGCTTGGACGGAACAGCCAAAATGGGGTCTGCCGTACCACAGTACGGAGGAAACAGCCTTCTGTTCGACCGGTTACGGTCGAAACGGGGGTCCTGTTCATCGAGAGGGGTGTAGCGTACCGCAAAACAGAGGAAATAGACTTGTGTTGGAGTGCCTACGGTCGAAACGGTATCCTTTTCATCGGGAGGGCTGTGGCTTACCGCAAAACAGAGGAAACGGACTTGTGTTGGAGCGCTATGGTCGAAACTGGAGTCCGATTCATTAGAGGGGTGTGGTGTACCACAAAACAAGACTCCACAGGCTACTGTTCACCCACCGTCGACTTCCTTGCCTCCACATGCACTATTCATCCACCACGTCTTCCTCCTGGCTCCACCAGCTACCGTTCATCCACGGGCTACTGTTCAACCAGCCCTCCACGGGGTCCTGTTCAACCATCCCTCCACGGGGTCCCTCCATCGGCTACTATTCATCCACCCCCACCTCCTCGGTCGGGTCCTTTTCATCCAGCGGCAACGGCCTCTACTACCACGGGATCCTATTCATCCAACCCCCACCAGGAACTGTTCATCCAACCCCCACCAGGAACTGTTCATCCAAGCCCCACCAGGGACTGTTAATCAAGAGGCAGCTTCGATCGGCTTCAGTTAGTAGCAGTAGCAAAGGAATCACTTGGGTTTAGTTAACAACAAGGGATCGATCAGGGTTCAGTAACGTAGCTAGTGCAATCACTCGGGTTTAGTTAGAGCCCAACGCCTTGCTCAGGTTCAGTTAGAGCGCAACGCCTCGCACACACGCGTGTATCTGTATGAAAGAAACGTGCAAACCTCCATGCATCGCTCGGCCCCGACCACCCACCGTAACCGGGAACTCCCCGAAATTTTCCTCACCCTCACTTCTACCATGTTTATTTCTGTCATGGACGGCCCAAAGAATGGCATTCATGTGCGTCTCCGGCCCGCCCAGGACAAAAAGCCCATTTTCTGTCATGATTTTTTTGTCATAGAAGTAGGATCCCACCACATCTATGACGATACCGGGTTTTGTCACAATTATCGTCATAGAAGTGTCATAAGCATGCCAGAAAAAAATGTGTTCGGCCCAAAATGTCATCAATGTGTCTTTTTTTGTAGTGTGACCTGCCTCGTAGGATCCATCTGAAAGCAAAAATGTTCCAGGATGTCAAATGACAAAGTGTGTATTATTCAAAATACATTTCTAAGGAATAACTTTAGATTATCCAACTTTGGGGTGAATGCGGTCACGAGATCCTAATGTTAGAGTTAGTAAATTAGTTTAACCCGAAGGGAAGAGAGATTAGAGCCCCAGAGTATAGACAAGGAGTAAAAGATCCTAGTACCACCCAATGGCGACGTGGGCCCGTAAGGCACACGGCCATGTTAGCTAAATTTTTGTAATGTCTAGACTCGACTTCGGCCAAGGAGTGTGGAAGGGGGATTCCTACAGGCAGTCAGCTCTGATACTAACTTGTGATGCCCCCGATTCAATCGTACACTAATCATACATGCAAATTGTATGATCAAGATTTGGGGCTCACGGGAAGATATCACAACACAACTCTAAACACAATTAAAGACATGCAAGCATCATATTACAAGCCAGGGGCCTCGAGGGCTCGAATACAAGTGCTTGAACATAAATGAGTTAGCGGAAGCAAAAATATCTGAGTACAGACATAAGTTGAACAAGGTTCCATAAGATGACTAGCACAAACTGGGATACAGATCGAATGAGGCGCAGGCCTCCTGCCTGGGATCCTCCTAAACTACTCCTGGTCGTTGGCGGCCTGAGTGTAGTATTAGGCACCCTCGATGTAGTAGGAGTCATCGAAGGTGGCATCTGGCTCTGGAGCTCCAGCATCTAGTTGCGACATCCGAGAAGAATGGAAAAAGAGGGAAAGAGGGAGCAAAGCAACTTTGAGTACTCATCCAAAGTACTCGCAAGCAAGGATCTACACTACAAATGCATTGGTATCAACGAAATGGGTAGTATCTATGGACTAAACTGCAGAATGCCAGAATAAGAGGGGATAGCTAGTCCTATCGAAGACTATGCTTCTGGCAGCCTCCATCTTGAAGCATATAGAAGAGAGTAGCTGGTAAGTTCACCACGTATCATCGTATAGCATAATCCTACCTGTCGAACATGTCCTCGTCACCCTGTGAGAGAGCGATCACCGGGTTGTATCTGGCATTTGAAAGGGTGTGTTTTATTAAGTATCCGGTTCTAGTTGTCATGAGGTCGGAATACAACTCCGGGTCATCCTGTTACCGTAGACACGGCTATTCGAATAGATAAACTTACATGCAGGGGTGCACCACATTACCCAACATGCTTGATCCCTCTGGCCGGGCACACTTCCCTGGGTCATGTCCAGCCTCGAAAGATCAACACGTTGCAGCCCTACCTAGGCCCAACAGAGAGGTCCGCACATCAGTCTAAATCCTAAGCGCGCAGGGGTCTTGGTCCCATTGCCCTTTGCACTCTTGCACGTTGCGTACGCGGCCGGTGAGCAGACCTAGCCCCCCTTGTACAAGAGAAGGCGTTCCCGTCCAACCCAACGCATGCCGCTCAGTCGCTAACGTCTAGGAGGCTTCGGCTGATACTACGACATCTTGTGCCCATAACTGTTCTCGGGTGGTGGTTAGTGCGTATAGGCCAGTGGACAACTCAGGTCAAATCCCAGTCTCGTTAAGTGTGTTATTCGATGTAACCGCGGGCGCCGACTAGGACCAGGCCCACCTTACTCCTAGGTGGTCACAACCTGCCCTGTCGCTCCGCCATAAACTAATAGTCGGGGGCCTTCGGGAATTTAGGCCTATCACTACCTGGATGGAACCACCAGTCCCTTCAGCCCCCCACATCAGAATCACTTGTGGGTACTCTACGAGCCGACCCGACTTTAATCACATCATGTAACCTATGTAATATATATGTATGTATATGCCCGTGATCACCTCTCGAGTGATCACGACCCGATAGTATAGCATGGCAGATGGACAAGAATGTAGGGCCACTAATGGAATACTAGCATCCTATAGTAAGCATTTATGATTCTAGGTAAAGGTAACAACAGTAGCAACAATGACGAGCTATGCAACAGAATAGGAGCAATCGAATCAACAACAGTTGCAAACCTAATGCAAGAATTGTTGGGGAACATAGCATGCAATTTCAAAATTGTCTACGCTCAAGAAAGATCTATCTAGGAGATGCATAGAAACAAGAGGGGGAGAGTGTGTCTACATACACTCATAGACCGAAAGCGGAAGCATTTATCACGCGGTTGATGTAGTCGCACTCTTCATGATCCGATCACAATCCAACTGATCTAGTGCCGAATGGACGGCACCTCCATGTTTAGCACACGTGCGGCTCGATGATGTCTCCTCCTTGATCTAGCAAGCGGGAGAGGATAAGGAGATGGGATCACAACCAACACGACGGCGTGGTGGTGGTGGAGCACCGACAGTGCTTCGCTAAGCATCATCGGGACGAGGCGGTGGAACTACGGAGTAACGAGAGAGAAGGGGCGCAAAGGGCTTGTTGTGTCCTCTTGGGGCTCCCCCTCCTCTCTATATATAGGTGGAGGGGCATGACAAACAGCCCCTCCAAGCCCTAGGGCACACCTAAGGGGGAGTGAACTTGGACTCCAGTCCAATCCTATTCCTACTAGGACTCCTTCCTTTTTTGCCTTCCCTAGCCACATGGGCTTTTGAGGACTTGGTACGCCTTGCCCAATAAGGCCAGGGCACCTCTCCACAGCCCATTCTAGCCCTTGGGTCGTGGCGAACCCACTTGAGGACTTCCGGACCCCTCCGGAAGCCTTCGGAACCTTTTGGAAGCTTCCCGGTACAATACCGAAAAAACCACACATTTTTTCAGAACCCAAAATATGACTTCCCATATATAAATCTTTACCTATCGACCATTCCAAGACTCCTCGTGACGTCCGGGATCTCATCTAGGAATCCGAACAACATTTGGTTACCACTCATCAAATATCCCAATACTACTCTAGTGTCAACGAACGTTAAGCGTGCGACCCTACGGGTTCGGGAATTATGTAGTCATGACCGAGACACCTCTCCGGGCAATAACCAATAGCGGGACCTTGATGCCCATATTTTCCTACATATTCCATGAAGATCTTTATCGGTCGAACCGTTATGATAACATAAGTAATTCCCTTTGTCTATCGGTATGTTACTTGCCCGAGATTCGGTCATCGGTATCTTCATACCTAGTTCAATCTCGTTACCGGAAAGTCTCTTTACTCATTCCGTAATACATCATCCTGCAACTAACTCATTAGTCACTTTGCTTGCAAGGCTTCTTATGATGTGTATTACCGAGAGGGCCCAGAGATCCTCTTCGATACTCAGAGTGACAAATCCTAATCTCAATCTATGCCAACCCAACAAACACTGTGGGAGATACCTATAGGGCATCTTTATAATCACCTAGTTACGTTGTGAAGATTGATAGCACACAAGCCATTCCTTCGGTATCTGGGAGTTGCATAATATCATAGTTGAAGGAATATGTATTTGACATGAAGAAAGCAATAGCAATAAAACTGAACGATCATTATGCTAAGCTAACGGATGGGTCTTGTTCATCACATTATTCTACCAATGATGTGATCCCGTTCATCGAATTACAACTCATGTCAATGCTTAGGAAACTTAACCATCTTTGATTAACGAGCTAGTCTAGTAGAGGCTTACTAGGGACACCATATTTTGTCTATGTATTCACACATGTATCAAGTTTTCGGTTAATACAATTCTAGCATGAATAATAAACATTTATCATGAAATAAGGAAATATAAAATAACAACTTCATTATTGCCTTTAGGGCATATTTCCTTCAAGAATAAGATAGAAGAGAGTGGGCGATATTTGGTTGATCAAGGGGGGTTTGCTTCCCTGGAAGCTCGGCAGAGAAGGACAGGTCGTCAACACCATAGTCGATCAGGGCAGCAGCACCGTCAGACTCGTAGTCTACCAGAGTGAAGAAGGGTAAGAAACAATGAATACAATGCAAACAGATGCATGGCATGACATTTAGTGGTGCTAGGGTGAGCTAACACACTACTAGGTGCTACTGGCGAAGGGGGAAAACATCTGGGAAAGTATTCCCGGTGTTTGACGTTTTCGGATAGACGAACCAGAGGTGGATTGTTGCATGTTTGCTATGCTAGGGATGTGCGGCGGAAAAACGGACAGCGCATTCGGATTCGTCTGGTCGTTCTAAGCAACTTTCATGTACAAAGTATTTTCATCTCAGTTACGGCTTATTTTATATTAATTTTTAAAGTTTTAATTCATTTTCTAAATTATTTTAATTCGAATATTAAATATCAAATTGCTAGATGTACCGAGCACAGTGTACAGAAAATGTACATTGGCTGACATGTGGGACCAGGGGAACCCAGTTGACTAGTCAAACTTTGACTCGTCAACACAGGGTGGGGCCCCCTGTCATTGACTGCCTAGTTAACTAACAGGTTAATTGACATGATTAATTAGGTTAATTAATTAATTTAATTATTATTTATTTTACTTTTTTATATTCTTTTTTTAACCATTCTCACAGGCTGGGCCCACTAGTCACAGACCCAGGGACCATAGTGGGCGAACGTGCGCGGTTCTCGGGCACCAGGACCCGGCTGGGCACCCCAGCGGGGGTTGTGGGTGCCTGACTAAGGCTAGCCTGGGCAGCTGCCAGCGAGGAGCCGCGGCGGCGAGGCTCGGCCGGGTGCATGCGGGAGCGCGGGAAGGGGTGGGGCGATGAGCAGCAATGGAAGGCACGCAGCAACGGCGGCGGACGAGCGCAGCCAGCAGCGAGGCGCGGTCGGGAGCGGGGCGGCACCACGGCAGCGGAAGTGCTGGGAGTCGCTGGCGGAGGTGGGCGCAGGGTAGGGCGAAGCTGCGGGGAGCGGGGAGGCGCGGTCGGCGGCCGTTGTCGCGGGGGCGCCTGCGCGCGGAAAAGAGGGGGGTGCGAGGAAGCAACCAGGGGGCACGAGGCAGTGCAACATGGGGTCGGTGGTGGCCGAATGCGACCACGGCGGATGCTGGCGAGGCGTGCGGGGACAGAGCGAGCAAGGGCCACGACGGGGAGGTCGGGGCATGAGGTGGGCGTGGTGGCAAGCGGTAGGACACACGTGGTGCGCGGCGAGCATGGCCAGACAAGGCGAGGTGCGGCTAGGGCGTGTGTGCACGTGGTGCATGGCGAGCACGGCCGGACGGGGCGAGGTGCTGCCAGGGCATGTGTGCATGCGGGTGTGTGCGTGCGCGGTCATCGTGGGGCGCTAGCGGGGGTGGGAGCAGAGAGGGGGCGGCCACGCGCGGGGTGCGGACGGCGCGGTCAACAGGAAAGCAGGGACAAGGGAGAGAGGGGAGATGCGGTGCTCACGGCGGGGCTGTAGGGGATTGGCAGCATGCTCGGGGAGGAGCCAGGGTCGGCGCGACGAGGCGGAGGAGCTCCGGGCAACGAGCAGCTACAGCATGGTGGTTCAGCGACCGGGAGGCCTTCGAGCGGCGGCGACGGTTCATTCCCCGATCTAGATCTGGAATGGGGAGGGGTAACGTGAGGAGCGAGGGGGAAGTGGGGGCGTCGGTGGGGCTAGGGTTCGGTCGCCCAGGGGATAAGGAGGAGTGGGGTGGCCAACTCGGTTAGTGGGCTGGCCGGCTGGGATGTTTGGCCCAGTTGGCCAGGGGGTCTCTCTCCTTTTATTATTTTTCTTTATTTCTTTTCTGTTTCTTTTAGTTGTTGTTTATTCTAGTGTTAACAATATCCCAAACTGGCACCTAAATTGACGTTACCAATTATGCCACTGCCACACTAATTTGCTACCCAAACTAAAATAGTTTTGTAATTAATTATTATTTAAAAACATTTAAATAATAGTTTTCGCTACTGCTTTATTCATATTATAGTATTTAAACATTTAATAAAAGTGTGGTTTCTCCACAATAAATACCTATGGATTATTTGGAACAATCCGAACATTTATGGTTTGAAAACTTTTGTTGTTTGCCTTTAATTCAATTTTGAATTTGAACGAGATTGAATTAACGCGAGATTAGCAGCAGTACCCGAGGTGACGTGGCATCATTAGCAGATGTTCACTGTAGCATAATTATTCGGGCGTTACATCCGTAAACCCCAAGGTGACAATAATTGGGATACTTTTCGGTGATGACCGTAGTTTGAGGAGTTCATGTATCCACTATGTGTTAATGCTTTGTTTTGGTTCTCTATTAAAAGAAGGCCTTAATATTCCTTAGTTGTCTTATGGACCCGGATCCAGGGGAGGGTAGGACAAAAGATGTCATGCAAGTTCTTTTCCGTAAGCACGTATGACTATTTACGAAATACATGCCTACATTATATTTATGAACTGGATCTAGTTCTGTGTCGCCCTAGGTTATGACTGATATATGATGATATCATCCAACGAATTCACCGATCCAATGCCTACGAGTTTTTCACATATTGTTCTTGCTGCGATTTTAATGCTATTGCTATTGCTACTGTTACAACTACTACAAAACCGTTACTGTTGTTACCGTTACCACTGCTATCATTACTAATACTATCAGACTATCATATTACTGTGCTACTGATCACTTTGCTGCAGATATTTAATCTCCAGGTGTGGTTGAATTAACAACTCAATTGCTAATACTTACAAATATTCTTTTTCTCTCCTTGTGTCAAATCTATAAATTTAGGTTGAATACTCTACCCTCGAAAACCATTGCGATCCCCTAGATTTGTGGGTTATCAGGACCTTTTTCTGGCGCCGTTGCCGGCGAGCATAGCTTTTTTTGTTGAGTCACTTGGGATTTATATCTATTTATCACTATGAAGAATCCGAAAGATACCAGAACCAAGATTTTTCCCTCTAAGACGAGGGGAGGTATGGAACTGCCATCTAGCTCTATACTTGATTCACCTTCTGTTTTGAATAAACTTGCAACAACACCACATGCTATTAATCCTGATATGTCGCAAGTTATTGATGATGCTTCTTCTGCTATGAATGATGCTTATGATAATGCTAGTACCTTGCTTGATGATAATGTGCCACTAGGTGAATTTCTTGATGGACAACTTGCTAGAGCTAAAAATATCGAGAATGGTAAAACCGATGAAATTAATGAAACTGATGAAGGCTTTCAAACTGAAAACTATGAAACACCTATTACACCTAGCTCTCATAGATTTGAAATGCCTAATATAACTGAGGGTATTTTATGGATGAAGTGGTAGCTAGAGATTTTCTTGCTAAGGATAGAGATGATCTAAAGAAACTACTAGCCAAGTTGAAAGAAAAAACTTTGAATGCTAGGATGAAATGTGATCCTAAGTTTGCTACTTCACCTATCTTTGTTAGTGATAAGGATTATGAATTCTCTGTCGACCCAGAGTTAATTACTTTGGTTGAATCTGATCTTTCCATGGCTATGAAAATGAAAATATAGTGGCACATCTTACTAAGCTAACTGATATAGCCACCATTTTTCCTCAAGATGAGAAAATTCGCTACCACTATATTCTTAGTTTATTTCCATTCTTATTAAAGGGTGATGCTAAGATATGGTACAATACTCTTGCTCCTAGTTGTGTGCGTAGTCCCCAGGATACGATTTATTACTTCTCTGAAAAATAGTTTCCTGCTCATAAGAAACAAGCTGCCTTACCGGAAATATTTAACTTTGTGCAAATTGAAGAAGAGAGTCTCCCACAAGCTTGGGGGAGGCTTCTCCATTTACTTAATGCTTTACATGATCATCCTCTTAAGAAAAATGAAATACTTGGTATCTTCTATAATGGACTAACTGATGCTTCTAGGGACTTCCTAGATAGTTGTGCTGGTTGCGTTTTCAAGGAACTGACTATTGAACAAGCTGAGGAATTATTGAATAACATATTGAAGAATTATGATGATTGGACACTTCCTGAACCACCGCCTAAACCCACTCCGAAGAAGAGGGGTATCTTATTTCTTAGTCCTCAAGATATGCAAGATGCAAATAAATGTATGAAGGAAAAAGGTACTAAAGCTGAAGATGTTAACAATTTACCACCTAGTGAAGAAATACTTGGACTTGAAACACCGCCACCACAAGTGGTAGAGGTAAATTCTTTATTAAACTTTGATTAAAGTGACATCCCTTATAATAAACATCCTAGCCAATGCCTATATGAATTTTATAACTTTGTTATGAAGCAAGATCACTTCAATGCAAATGTTATGAAACAATTGAAACAAAATTCTGATATGATTGCTCGCTTGAGCGACTTGTTATTTAGAATCACTAATGATGTCAGAGGTGTAGGAAAACATGCCTCTATGGTTCAAACCTAGTTACAACAAGTTGCTAAATCAAAAAGAGAACTACTTAGGGAAATGAACAATAATATGAATTATTATGCTATTAGAGTAGCAACTAGAGGAGGCAAAATGACTCAGGAACCACTTTATCTTGAGGGACACCCCAAAAGAATTGAACAAGACTATTAGAGAATTAACACTGATGCACCTAGTCCTTCTAAAAAGAAGAAGAAAAACAAAAATGATAGGACTTTGCATACCTCTAGTGAACATGAGATTGAAAAACCTCCTGAAGATAATAATGATGTATCTACCTCTGATGCTGAAACTCAATCTCGTAATGAACATTCACCCAGTGATAATGAAAATGATAATGATAAAGATACTCAACCAGATAATGATTTTGAGATAGAACCTGATATTAATCTTGATAACCCATAACCTAAAAATAAACGATATGATAAGAGAGACTCCGTTGCTAGAAAACATGGTAAGGAAAGAGAACCACGGATTCAGAAACCATCTAAGAAAAATGATGATGAAGAAACATGATGTTAGAGGTGTAGGAAAGCATGCCTTTTCCACCTAAACCATCTAAGAAAAATGATGATGAAGAATTTGAAAGCTTTATTGAAATGCTTAGGCCAGTCTTTTTGCGTACCCATTTACCAGATATTTTAAAGATGGCCCCTTATGATAAATACATGAAAGAAATTGTCACTAATAAAAGAAAAATACCTAAAGCTGAAATCTCCACCATTCTTCCTAATTATTCTTTTATGGATGGAGTACCTAAAAAACTTGGAGATCCAGGTATACAAACTATACCATGCTCTATTAAAAGAAATTATGTCATAACTGTTTTATGTGATTTAGGAACTGGTGTCAGTGTTATGCCTTTCTCTTTATATAAAAGACTTGATTTGTATAAACTCACACCTACTGAGATATCATTACAAATGGTTGACAAATCAACTACCATACATATTGGTATTTGTGAGGATGTGCCCGTTGTTGTTGCAAATGTTACCATCTTAACAGACTTTGTTATACTTGAGATGCCCGAGGACGACAACATGTCGATTATCCTCGTTAGACCCTTTTTGAATATTGTAGTGGCTATTATTGATTGTAAAAAAAGAAAAGTCACTTTTCATATCAATGGTAATGAGCATATGTTGCATTTTTTAAGAAACAATTTCAAGTGAATGGTATTAATGTTATTGAAAAACCTCCCACAATCACTATTGGAAGTTTTCAACCCCCTTTACCTACTGCCAAAAAGAAATATGAAACATTTATTGTTGGAGATATACATATCCCCGTTGAGGTAACTTAGTGTTTTACGAAGATTCTCCGTGTTCATGTTAATATGAAGTGGTTGTTAATAAGACTTGATCAACCTTATTAATGGATTGTTTCCGAGAGACATGTGGTCGATGAATTTAGTAAGCACTGTTGGAAATATGCCCTAGAGGCAATAATAAAAAGATTATTATTATATTTCCTTGTTCATGATAATTGTCTTTTATTCATTCTATAATTGTATTATCCGGAAATCGTAATACACGTGTGAATACATAGACCACAACATGTCCCTAGTGAGCCTCTAGTTGACTAGCTCGTTGATCAACCGATAGTCATGGTTTCCTGACTATGGACATTGGATGTCATTGATAACGAGATCACATCATTAGGAGAATGATGTGATGGACAAGACCCAATCCTAAGCATAGCACAAGATCATGTAGTTCGTTTGCTAGAGATTTTCCAATGTCAAGTATCTTTTCCTTAGACCATGAGATCGTGTAACTCCCGGATACCATAGGAGTGCTTTGGATGTACCAAACGTCACAACGTAACTGGGTGACTATAAAGCTATACTGCGGGTATCTCCGAAAGTGTCTGTTGGGTTGACACGGATCGAGACTGGGATTTGTCACTCCGTATGACGGAGAGGTATCTTTGGGCCCACTCGGTAATGCATCATCATAATGAGCTCAAAGTGACCAAGTGTCTGGTCACGGGATCATGCATTACGGTACGAGTAAAGTGACTTGCCGGTAACGAGATTGAACGAGGTATTGGGATACTGACGATCAGATCTCGGGCAAGTAACATACCGATTGACAAAGGGAATTGTATACGGGGTTGCTTGAATCCTCGACATTGTGGTTCACCCGATGAGATCATCGGGGAGCATGTGGGAGCCAACATGGGTATCCAGATCCCGTTGTTGGTTATTGACCGGAGAGCCGTCTCGGTCATGTCTACCTGTCTCCCGAACCCGTAGGGTCTACACACTTAAGGTTCGATGACGCTAGGGTTGAAGAGATATTAGTATGTAGCAAACCGAAAGTTGTTCAGAGTCCCGGATAAGATCTCGGACGTCATGAGGAGTTCTAGAATGGTCCGGAGGTAAAGAATTATATATAGGAAGTTTCGTTTCGGCCCTGGGGAAAGTTTCGGGGGTCACCGGTATTGTACCGGGACCATCGGAAGGGTCCCGGGGGTCCATCGGGTGGGGCCACCTATCCCGGAGGGCCCCGTGGGCTGAAGTGGGAAGGGGAACCAGCCCCTGGTGGGCTGGTGCGCCCCCCTTGGGCCCCCCTGCGCCTAGGGTTGGAAACCCTAGGGTGGGGGCGCCTCCACTTGCCTTGGGGGGCAAGCCACCCCCTTGGCCGCCGCCCCCCCTAGGAGATGGGATCTCCTATGGCCGGCGCCCCCCTGGGGACCCTATATATAGAGGAGGATGGGAGGGCAGTCGTACCCTTGCACTTGGCGCCTCCCTTCCCCCTTGCTACACCTCTCTCTCCCGCAGACGCTTGGCGAAGCCCTGCCGGGATCCCTGCTGCATCCACCACCACGCCGTCGTGCTGCTGGATCTTCATCAACCTCTCCTTCCCCCTTGCTGGATCAAGTAGGAGGAGACGTCACGCTGACCGTACGTGTGTTGAACGCGGAGGTGCCGTCCGTTCGGCGCTAGGATCTCCGGTGATTTGGATCACGACGAGTACGACTCCCTCAACCTCGTTCTCTTGAACGCTTTCGCTCGCGATCTACAAGGGTATGTAGATGCACTCCCCTCTCTTGTTGCTAGATGAACTCATAGATTGATCTTGGTGAATGTAGGAAAATTTTTATTTTATGCAATGTTCCCCAACACTGGTATCAGAGCTAGGTCTATGTGTAGTTCTCTTTGCACGAGTAGAACACAAATCTGTTGTGGGCGTAGATGTTGTCAACTTTCTTGCCACTACTAGTCTTATTTTGCTTCGGCGGTATTGTGGTATGAAGCGGCCCGGACCGACCTTACACGTACGCTTACGTGAGACAGGTTCCACCGACTGACATGCACTAGTTGCATAAGGTGGCTAGCGGGTGTCTGTCTCTCCCACTTTAGTTGGAGCGGATTCGATGCAAAGGGTCCTTATGAAGGGTAAATAGAAGTTGACAAATCACGTTCTGGCTTTTTCGTAGGTAAGAAAACGTTCTTGCTAGAACCCTATTGCAGCCACGTAAAAGATGCAACAACAATTAGAGGACGTCTAACTTGTTTTTGCAGCAATTGCTTTGTGATGTGATATGGCCAAAAGTTGTGATGAATGATGAATGATATATTGTGATGTATGAGATCATGTTCTTGTAATAGGAATCACGACTTGCATGTCGATGAGTATGACAACCGGCAGGAGCCATAGGAGTTGTCTTAATTATTGTATGACCTATGTGTCAATGATTTAACACCATGTAATTACTTTACTTTATTGCTAACCGTTAGCTACAGTAGTAGAAGTAATAGTTGGCGAGCAACTTCATGGAGACACGATGATGGAAATCATGGTGTCATGCCGGTGACGACGATGATCATGGAGCCCCGAACATGAAGATCAATGGAGCTATATGATATTGGCCATATCATGTCACTACTATTTGATTGCATGTGATGTTTATCATGTTTTTGCATCTTGTTTACTTAGAACGACGGTAGTAAATAAGATGATCCCTCATAATAATTTCAAGAAAGTGTTCCCCCTAACTGTGCGCCGTTGCGACAGTTCATTGTTTCGAAGCACCATGTGATGATCGGGTGTGATAGATTCTAACGTTCACATACAACGGGTGTAAGACAGATTTACACATGCAAAACACTTACGTAACTTGACGAGCCTAGCATGTACAGACATGGCCTCGGAACACAAGAGACCGGAAGGTCGAACATGAGTCGTATGAAAGATATGATCAACATGGAGATGTTCACCGATGATGACTAGTCCGTCTCACGTGATGATCGGACACGGCCTAGTTGACTCGGATCATGTAACACTTAGATGACTAGAGGGATGTCTAATCTGAGTGGGAGTTCATTAAATAATTTGATTAGATGAACTTAATTATCATGAACTTAGTCTAAAATCTTTGCAAAAATGTCTTGTAGATCAAATGGCCAACGCTCATGTCAACATGAACTTCAACGCGTTCCTAGAGAAAACCAAGTTGAAAGATGATGGCAGCAACTATACGGACTGGGTCCGGAACCTGAGGATCATCCTCATAGCTGCCAAGAAAGCATATGTCCTTGAAGCACCGCTAGGTGACCCACCTACTCTCCCAGCACTGCAAGACGATTTAAACGTTCGGCAGACACGTGCTGATGATTACTCCCTCGTTAAGTGTGGCATGCTTTACAGCTTAGAACCGGGGATCCAAAAGTGTTTTGAGCAACATGGAGCATATGAGATGTTCGAGGAGCTGAAAATGGTTTTCCAAGCTCACGCCCGGGTCGAGAGATATGAAGTCTCTGACAAGTTCTATAGTTGTAAGATGGAGGAAAATAGTTCTATCAGTGAGCACATACTCCAAATGTCTGGGTTGCACAACCGCCTGTCCCAGCTGGACATTAACCTCCCAGACGAGGCGGTCATTGACAGAATCCTTAAGTTGCTCCCACCGAGCTACAAGAGCTTTGTGATGAACTACAATATGCAGGGGATGGTGAAAACTATTCCTGAAGTATTTTCAATGCTGAAATCAGCAGAGGTAGAAATCGGAAAGGAACATCAAGTGTTGATGGTCAATAAAACCACCAAGTTCAAGAAAGGCAAGGGTAAGAAGAACTTCAAGAAGGACGGCAAGGATGTTGCCGCGCCTGGTAAGCCAGTTGCCGGGAAGAAGTCAAAGAATGGACCCAAGCCTGAAACTGAGTGCTTTTATTGCAAAGGGAAGGGTCGCTGGAAGCGGAACTGCCCGAAATACTTAGCGGACAAGAAGGACGGCAACACTAAAGGTATATGTGATATACATGTAATTGATGTGTACCTTACCAGTGCTCGTAGTAGCTCCTGGGTATTTGATACTGGTGTCGTTGCTCATATTTGTAACTCAAAGGAGGAGCTGCGGAATAAGCGGAGACTGGCGAAGGACGAGGTGACGATGCGCGTCGGGAATGGTTCCAAGGTCGATGTGATCGCCATCGGCATGCTACCTCTACATTTACCTACGGGATTAGTTTTAAACCTCAATAATTGTTATTTAGTGCCAAGTTTGAGCATGAACATTGTATCTAGATCTCGTTTAATACGAGATGGCTACTCATTTAAATCCGAGAATAATGGTTGTTCTATTTATATGAGAGATATGTTTTATGGTCATGCCCCGATGGTCAATGGTTTATTCTTAATGAATCTCGAATGTAATGTGACACATATTCATAGTGTGAATACCAAAAGATGTAAAGTTGATAACGATAGTCCCACATACTTGTGGCACTACCGCCTTGGTCACATTGGTGTCAAGCGCATGAAGAAGCTCCATGCTGATGGAATTTTAGAGTCTCTCGATTATGGATCATTTGACACATGCGAACCATGCCTCATGGGCAAAATGACCAAGACTCCGTTCTCCGAAACAATGGAGCGAGCAACCAACTTATTGGAAATCATACATACCGATGTGTGCGGTCTAATGAGCGTTGAGGCTCGCGGAGGATATCGTTATGTTCTCACTCTCACTGATGACTTGAGTAGATATGGGTATGTCTACTTGATGAAACACAGGTCTGAGACCTTTGAAAAGTTCAAGGAATTTCAGAATGAGGTATAGAATCAACGTGATCGAAAGATAAAGTTCTTACGATCAGATCGTGGAGGAGAATATTTGAGTCACGAATTTGGTACACACTTAAGGAAATGTGGAATCGTTTCACAACTCACGCCGCTTGGAACACCTCAGCGTAACGGTGTGTCCGAACGTCGCAATCGCACTCTATTGGATATGGTGCGATCTATGATGTCTCTTATCGATTTACCGCTAACATTTCGGGTATACGCTCTAGAGACAGCTACATTCACTTTAAATAGGGCTCCATCTAAATCCGTTCAAATGACACCGTATGAATTATGGTTTGGAAAGAAACCTAAGTTGTCGTTTCTAAAAGTTTGGGGATGCGATGCTTATGTCAAGAAACTTCAACCTAAAAAGCTCGAACCCAAGTCGGAAAAATGCGTCTTCATAGGATACCCTAAGGAAACCATTGGGTATACCTTCTACCTTAGATCCGAAGGCAAGATCTTTGTTGCCAAGAACGCATCCTTTCTGGAAAAAGAGTTTCTCTCGAAAGGAGTAAGTGGGAGGAAAGTAGAACTCGATGAAGTACTACCTCTTGAACCGGAAAGTAGTGCAACTTAGGAAAATGTTCCTATGGTGCCTACACCGACTAGAGAGGAAATTAATGATGATGATCAAGGTACTTCGGATCAAGTTGCTACTAAACTTCGTAGGTCCACAAGGACACGTTCCACACCAGAGTGGTATGGCAACCCTGTCCTCGAAATCATGTTGTTAGACAAGGGTGAACCTTCGAACTATGAAGAAGCGATGGCGGGCCCAGATTATTACAAATGGCTTGAAGCTATGCAATCCGAGATAGGATCCATGTATGAAAAGAAGTATGGACTTTGACAGACTTGCCCGATGATCGGCGAGCGATAGAAAATAAATGGATCTTTAAGAAGAAGATGGACGCGGATGGTAATGTTACCATCTATAAAGCTCGACTTGTTGCTAAAGGTTATCGACAAGTTCAAGGGGTTGACTACGATGAGACATTCTCTCCCGTAGTGAAGGTAAAGTCCGTCTGAATCATGTTAGCAATTGCCGCATACTATGATTATGAGATATGGCAGATGGACGTCAAAACGGCATTCCTTAACAGACATCTTAAGGAAGAACTGTATATGATGCAGTCGGAAGGTTCTATCGATCCTAAGAATGCTAACAAAATGTGCAAGCTCCAGCGATCCATTTATGGGCTGGTGCAAGCATCTCGGAGTTGGAACATTCGCTTTGATGAGATGATCAAAGCGTTTGGGTTTATGCAGACTTATGGAGAAGCCTGCGTTTACAAGAAAGTGAGTGGGAGCTCTGTAGCATTTCTCATATTATATGTAGATGACGTACTTTTGATGGGAAATGATATAGAACTATTGGACAGCATTAAGGCCTACTTGAATAAGTGTTTTTCAATGAAGGACCTTGGAGAAGCTGCTTACATATTAGGCATCAAGATCTATAGGGATAGATCAAGACGCCTCATAGGTCTTTCACAAAGCACATACCTTGATAAGATATTGAAGAAGTTCAATATGGATCAGTCCAAGAAAGGGTTCTTGCCTGTATTGCAAGGTGTGAGATTGAGCTCGGCTCAATGCCCGACCACGGCAGAAGATAAAGAAGAGATGAGTGTCATCCCCTATGCCTCAGCCATAGGATCTATTATGTATGCCATGATGTGTACCAGACCTGATGTAAACCTTGCCGTAAGTTTGGTAGGAAGGTACCAAAGTAATCTTGGAAAGGAACACTGGACAGCAGTCAAGAATATCCTGAAGTACCTGAAAAGGACAAAGGACATGTTTCTCGTCTATGGAGGTGACGAAGAGCTCATCGTAAAGGGTTACGTCGACGCTAGCTTCGACACAGATCTGGATGACTCTAAGTCACAAACCGGATACGTTTATATGTTGAATCGTGGAGCAGTAAGCTGGTGCAGTTGCAAGCAGAGCGTCGTGGCGGGATCTACATGTGAAGCGGAGTACATGGCAGCCTCGGAGGCAGCACATGAAGCAATATGGATGAAGGAGTTCATCACCGACCTAGGAGTCATACCCAATGCGTCGGGGCCGATCACTCTCTTCTGTGACAACACTGGAGCTATTGCCCTTGCCAAGGACCCTAGGTTTCACAAGAAGACCAGGCACATCAAGCGTCATTTCAACTCCATCCGTGAAAATGTTCAAGATGGAGACATAGATATTTGCAAAGTACATACGGATCTAAATGTCGCAGATCCGTTGACTAAACCCCTTCCGCGAGGAAAACATGATCAACACCAGAACAATATGGGTGTTTGATTCATCACAATGTAACTAGATTATTGACTCTAGTGCAAGTGGGAGACTATTGGAAATATGCCCTAGAGGCAATAATAAAAGGATTATTATTATATTTCCTTGTTCATTATAATTGTCTTTTATTCATGCTATAATTGTATTATCCGGAAATCGTAATACACGTGTGAATACATAGACCACAACATGTCCCTAGTGAGCCTCTAGTTGACTAGCTCGTTGATCAACAGATAGTCATGGTTTCCTGAATATGGACATTGGATGTCATTGATAACGAGATCACATCATTAGGAGAATGATGTGATGGACAAGACCCAATCCTAAGCATAGCACAAGATCGTGTAGTTCGTTTGCTAGAGCTTTTCCAATGTCAAGTATCTTTTCCTTAGACCATGAGATCGTGTAACTCCCAGATACCGTAGGAGTGCTTTGGGTGTACCAAACGTCACAACGTAACTAGGTGACTATAAAGGTATACTACGGGTATCTCCGAAAGTGTCTGTTGGGTTGACACGGATCGAGACTGGGATTTGTCACTCCGTATGACGGAGAGGTATCTCTGGGCCCACTCGGTAATGCATCATCATAATGAGCTCAAAGTGACCAAGTGTCTGGTCACGGGATCATGCATTACGGTACGAGTAAAGTGACTTGCTGGTAACGAGATTGAACGAGGTATTGGGATACTGACGATCGGATCTCGGGCAAGTAACATACCGATTGACAAAGGGAGTTGTATACGGGTTGCTTGAATCCTCGACATCGTGGTTCATCCGATGAGATCATCGAGGAGCATGTGGGAGCCAACATGGGTATCCAGATCCCGCTGTTGGTTATTGACCGGAGAGCCGTCTCGGTCATGTCTACCTGTCTCCCGAACCCGTAGGGTCTACACATTTAAGGTTCGGTGATGCTAGGGTTGAAGAGATATTAGTATGCAGCAAACCGAAAGTTGTTCAGAGTCCCGGATAAGATCCCGGACGTCACGAGGAGTTCCGGAATGGTCCGGAGGTAAAGAATTATATATAGGAAGTGTTGTTTCGACCATCGGGAAAGTTTCGGGGGTCACCGGTATTGTACCGGGACCACCGAAAGGGGTCCCGGGGGTCCACCGGGTGGGGCCACCTATCCCGGAGGGCCCCGTGGGCTGAAGTGGGGAGGGGAACCAGCCCCTAGTGGGCTGGTGCGCCCCCCCTTGGGCCCCCCCTACGCCTTGGGTTGGAAACCCTAGGGTGGGGGGCGCCTCCACTTGCCTTGGGGGGCAAGCCACCCCCTTGGCCGGCGCCCCCCCTGGGGGCCCTATATATAGAGGGGGGAGGGAGGGCAGCCGTACCCTTGCACTTGGCGCCTCCCTTCCCCCTTGCTACACCTCTCTCTCCCGCAGACGCTTGGCAAAGCCCTGCCGGGATCCCTGCTGCATCCACCACCACGTCGTCGTGCTGCTGGATCTTCATCAACCTCTCCTTCCCCCTTGCTGGATCAAGTAGGAGGAGACGTCATGCTGACCGTACGTGTGTTGAACGCGGAGGTGCCGTCCGTTCGGCGCTAGGATCTCCGGTGATTTGGATCACGACGAGTACGACTCCCTCAACCTCGTTCTCTTGAACGCTTCCGCTCGTGATCTACAAGGGTATGTAGATGCACTCCCTCTCTCGTTGCTAGATGAACTCATAGATTGATCTTGGTGAACGTAGGAAATTTTTTATTTTATGCAACGTTCGCCAACAAGCACAACCTTCTGTCCCTACCTTTTGCTTACTATTATTCTTAGTTAAATAAAATAAAGTTGTCATGTTTACCCTGTTTTCTGGATTTTCCGCGCAATAAAAAAGTGGTCAAAAATAAAAGTGCTCAGATTGACCTGAAATTTCAACACGATTTTTTCTGAATATTTGAGAATTTCTGGCACAAATAACATCACGAGAGGGTGCACCTGGTTACCACAAGACACCAGGGCGCGCCAGCTACCCCAGGCGCGCCCTGGTAGGTGGTGGGCCCCACGCGCCCTCCTCACTTATCTCTTTAGCCCATGCCATCTCCTACCTCCAGAAAAAATCACTCTTGCTCTCTCTCTCTCTCTCTCTCTCTCTCTCTCTCTCCCTCTCCCTCTCCCTCTCTCATGTTCTTGCTCTCAAACCCGCGGATTTTGATATCTTTGCTCAAAGCTCCGTTTCAGAAACTGTTTTGGGGGATTGTTACTTGCTATGTTACTCCTCCATTAATCCAATTACTTGTTGTTTTAGTGGTTTATTTTTGAGTATTTAGCTACTCTTGGTGCTGCTGTAGAAGGGCTTGCATGTTGATTTTTTAGATTTCTAAGTATTTTGAATGCTTAATATAGCCTCTATGCACCCATATGAGTAGTTGCTATCAATCTTGTGAAGTTTTGTTGAAAAAAATTGTGGCCAAAATTTTCAGAATTTTATTCATAGGAAAAGATGAGTATCTTCTGGAAGTTTTTCTCCAAAAAGAATGCCAAGGGAATAATTGGAGAATCATCAGACAATGACATCAACACTCCGAGAATGATAGAGGTGCGGCCGTGCGAATGGCCACATAATGCCTTCATGGACGAGATTGGGTTCCATCAAGAGTTTGCCCAATTTATTGCATGTCCGGGTTGACTAACTTCCTCGCAGATGAGTGTGACCAACACCACATCCTCACGAACACATTTGTGCACAAAATTTATTTTCTGAATAGGCATGAACCTCCTGAGGTGCGGTTCAATTTATATTCTGAAACCCATCAGCTACCGCTCACTGAATTTTGTGGGATATGTTTGATTCCCTCTGACGGGGAATTAAGAGAGCCTAGACTGGCAGAGTTTGAGGACTTCCTCCTCACTTTGACAGTGGGTGAGGAAAGAGGCATGTCGAAAGCCACCACCACTAGTTTGCAGTTTCCTTCTGTGCACTACTTTGCTTTATTCGATGTGAAGCGTTTAACTGCTAGGGAGAAGGCTGCTGCACTTAGTGCTCCTGACCTCGCCATTTTACTTCGTGCACTACACAATGATCACACCTTTAGCCTAGGGGCTATTGTTGCACGTCGTCTGCACCTCAACAGAACTAAGGGCAAAATCCATAGTGGTATTTATGCCACTCACTTTGCGAGTCACTTTAATGTTCAGATACGCCAACATGACTAGCGGTTGCCCCGAGTTTATCTAGATCACTAGGCAATGGTGGCTCACTAGTTTACTGATGTTGTTGGTTGTTTTAACAACATTCATTATAACTTGGTATTCAGCAAGGATACCCGTGATATTATCCCGTTGCTTGCCCCTGCTTTGTTTGATTCTATTGCCAGGAACGGATACAGGGTCATGCCAACGGACATTATTTCCTACTGGAACAACCAAGCAACGGCAGAGGAGGAGCTCTAGGAGTGGGACGCTCAGGTGCCGCCGCCACAATACTTTCACATGGGATAGGATGGCTACTACGGGTGGTGATTACCAAGCTAGGCCAAAAGCCTAATTTGGGGGAGTACATATTTCCACCGACATTATATTCATGTTCACACATTTCATTCCAGTTGTCGGTGTCCACAATTTTTCATTGTATTATCCATGCTAGATTTATTTTATCGCTTTCTTCTTGTGTGTTTACTTTGAGAAAATCCAAAAATATTTCTTGCTTCTTTTCGGTTATCCTTTCTAGTTTAATTCACTTGTAATATTAAAAAAACCAACAAGATTTCTCATTTCTTCTTATTTTCATTGGGAGCTTTCCCGTGTAAATAGTTTTTCTCGTTTTTGTTCTTCCTTCTTTTGCTTTCTTCAAGAGAAAAAAATCAAAACTCCAAAAATATTTCAATGTGTTTCTCTGAAATTCTTTTCCTTTTCTTCTGTTGAGTCACACCAAGGAGTAGACCACGATGAAAATGTTGAGTGGCTCTCATATTCATTACTGCTGATCTAACAGAGAGCTCATATTATTTTGTCTTCTCCTCATTCCAGCTTAGTACACAGCACTCTTGCACTATTATTATTTTCATATCGTTTGGTCATGCAAGTGAAAGGCAATAATGACGATATTTGATGAAGTGACTGTGGCAGAGGTAAGCGGGTATGAACTCAACTTGTTTCTATTTTTGTAAATATGTTTAACTCAGTATCCATGATTCAGCATATTATGATTAAACATGTTTGCAATGAAAATTAGAGATTATAGTTGCTCATGCCATGCTTAAGTAGCTAGGAATGGATAATAATTTATCTTGGGTGTCAACATGCATTAAAATAATTGTGATGTAGTATGATGACATGGTATCCTCCTCTGAATGTTTCAAGTGGCTTGACTTGGCACATGTTCACGTATGTAGTTGAATCAAAACCAACATAGCCTTCGCGATATTTATGTTCATGGTGTTTATATCCTACTCATGCTAGTATTCAATGTTGATTATTCATAATGCATGTTCATGACCGTTTTCGCTCTCTAGCTAGCCGCTTCTCAACCTATTTTGCTAGCCTTCGCCTTTACTAAGCGGTAATACTGCTTGTGCATCAAAATCCTTAAACCAAAGTTATTCCAGATGAGTCCACTATATCTACCTATATGCAGTATTACCCTGTCATTCCAAGTAAATTTGCATGTACCACCTCTAAAGTTTCAAATGACATCTGTTTTGTGTGCCTGGTACACTCATGGAGTGACAGGGGGCAGTCAGTATCTTCCATGCTAAGCGGGTTATTCTCATGATGTGACGCCCGTGTAGTTAAGCTACAGTAAACCCTTGCTAACCATGCTAGGTCATCATAATTAAACTTTTGCTAAACCTCACTTGTTTCAAACCGAGATCAAATTCAAATTCAAATAACAAGTCAAATCATTATTTCTTTTAACTATCAAATAAAAATGTTCGATGAGTGGCAAATATTCACTAAGTAATGAACATGTTGGAACCAACCTCATTTGGTTTCCCAAATTGCCCCTGGAATTCATTTAGTGGAACAACAAGATTAAATAAGAGTATTTTAATTCAACTATAAATTAAAACAGTTCAAATTGGCCTCAAACTTTTTGCGCAACCTTATAGTGTTGGCTAGGAATTATGTGCAAAGTTTCATAATTAACAAAAATCACTTGACAGCTAAAATAATAGAAAAGTATAAATAAAAAGCAAAGAAAACACAAAACCAGAAAAGAAAACTAACAAAACAAACAAAAAGGAAAAGAACCCCCCGGGCTCCGGCCCAGCAGGCCGTCAACCCCACTGGGCCAACCCACCAGGCCCAGCCG
>NC_041393.1:392763960-392771527 GCF_002162155.2 Triticum dicoccoides | reverse complement strand
TCCCTCTTGCACCCGCCCGTGCGACCACGTCGCCGTGCCCCCGTTTGCCGCTCGCGGCCTCGCCGCTGCCGTCACCCCGCAGCCACGTGCGCTGGTGCTCCTGTGCGCCACCGCACGCATTGCCGTTCCCGGTCGGAGCCTCTCCGCCTTCCCCCGCCAACCACTATGGACGCGAGCTCGACCCGCGGCCGCGCCAACCTCCCCCGCGCCCTCTTCCCCTGGCCACCTCCCCTCTGGCCCGCCAACCTGATCCGGCCGGTGCCCGTGCGGCCCCTGGCTGGCGGCGCCCGTGCCTGGCTTCCCCTGCCCCCGCTCGGGCTGGCAGGCGCCTGCCCACCTGGGGCTACGCCCCGTTTCGCCAGCGCCCCTGTGCCCACACGCCCGTAACCGCATGACCCGGTGCCCGCTAAGGCCTCTGGGCCACTGACAAGGGGGCCCTGCCCCATAATGTTTTAATAAAAAAAGGGGGGAAATAAAATAAAAATAAATTATCAATTAATTAATTAATTAGTGAATTAATTAAGCTAATTAATCATCTTTAATTAATCTAATCAACTAGTTAGCTTACTTAAACAGTAATTAGTTTAACCTAAACCCTAATCAACCTAACAGTGAATGACAGGTGGGTCCCACTGGGCCCACACATCAGTTTGACCAGTCAACACCTCTGTTGACTGCTGATGTCATGCTGATGTCATGATGACATCAGCAAACACTGTTTTGGATAATGTTGAATTAAAGTAAATTAATTAAAATTCTAAAAATGATTTAAAACTTTAAAAATTAATATAAAATAAATTGTAGCTCGGATGAAAATACTTTGTACATGAAAGTTGCTCAGAACGACGAGACGAATCCGGATACGCAGCCAGTTCGTCTGCCACACATCCCTAACCTATCGAACTCGCAACTTTCCTCCTCTGGTTCATCTATTCGAAAACGTGAAACACCGGGGATACTTTCTCGGATGTTTCCCCCCTTCACCGGTATCACCTACTACCGCGTTAGGGCACACCGAACACCGCATATTGTCTTGTTACGCTTTGTGATGCTTTGATTGCTCTGTTATTTATTGTGTTCCCTCTCTGTTACTTCTTTCTGATAGACCCCGAGACTGCCGGCGACCCCCAGTTCGACTACGGTGTTGGTGACTCGTCCTTCTTGCCAGAGCAACCAGGCAAGCCCCCCCCCCCTTGATCACCAGATATCGCCTATTCTCCTCTATACTGCTTGCATTAGAGTAGTGTAGCATGTTACTAATTTCCGTTAATCCTATTCTGATGCATAGCCTGTCATTGTTGCTACAGTCATTGATACCTTACCCGCAATCCTAAATGCTTAGTATAGGATGCTAGTTTATCACCATTGGCCCTACATTCTTGTTAGTCTGCCTTGCTATACTATTGGGCCGTGATCACTCGGGAGGTGATCACGGGTTTATACTATACATATATACATACTACAGTTGGTGACTAAAGTCGGGTCCACTCGAAGAGTACCCGCGAGTGATTAACGGATTGGGGGCTGAAAGGACCTTTGTCCCGACGGCCCTCTGTGTGGATCTTTGTGGCGGAGCGATAGGGCAGGTTGAGACCACCTAGGCGAGAGGTGGGCCTGGCCCTGGTCGGCGTCCGCGGTTGCTTCATAATAACACGCTTAACGAGATCTTGGTATTTGATCTGAGTCTGGCCATTTGGTCTATACGCACTAACCAACTACGTGGGAAAGATATGGGCACTCGACGTCGTGGTATCAGCCGAAGCCTTCTAGACGTCAGCGACTGAGCGGCGCGCGCCGGATTGGAACGTAAGCCTGCTCTTGTATTAAGGGGGCTAGTTCTGGTTTTGGCCGCCCACGCAACGTGCAGGTGTGCAATGGGCGATGGGCCCAGACCCCTGCGCCATAGGAGTTAGACCGGCGTGCTGACCCCTCTGTTAGGCCTAGGTGGGGCTGCAACGTGTTGATCTTCCGAGGCCGGGCATGACCCAGGAAAGTGTGTCCGGCCAAATGGGATCGAGCGTGTTGGGTTATGTGGTGCACCCCTGCAGGGAAGTTAATCTATTTGGATAGCCGTGATCTTTGGTAACAGGACGACTTGGAGTTCTACCTTGACCTTATGACAACTAGAACCGGATACTTAATAAAACACACCCTTCCAAGTGCCAGATACAACCCGGTGATCTCTCTCTAACAGGGCGACGAGGAGAGGATCGCCGGGTAGGATTATGCTATGCGATGCTACTTGGAGATGCTACTTGGAGGACTTCAATCTACTCTCTTCTACATGCTGCAAGACGGAGGCTGCCAGAAGCGTAGTCTTCGATAGGACTAGCTATCCCCCTCTTATTCTGGCATTCTGCAGTTCAGTCCACTGATATGGCCTCCTTACACATATACCCATGCATATGTAGTGTAGTTCCTTGCTTGCGAGTACTTTGGATGAGTACTCACGGTTGCTTTCTCCCCCTTTTTCCCCCTTTCCTTTCTTTCTGGTTGTCGCAACCAGATGCTGGAGTCCAGGAGCCAGACGCCACTGTCGACGACGACTCCTACTACGCTGGAGGTGCCTACTACTACGTGCAGCCCGCTGACGACGACCAGGAGTAGTTAGGAGGATCCCAGGCAGGAGGCTTGTGCCTCTTTCGAACTGTATCCCAATTTGTGCTAGCCTTCTTAAGGCAAACTTGTTTAACTTATGTCTGTACTCAGATATTGTTGCTTCCGCTGACTCGTCTATGATCGAGCACTTGTATTCGAGCCCTTGAGGCCCCTGGCTTGTATTATGATGCTTGTATGACTTATTTATGTTTTAGAGTTGTGTTGTGATATCTTCCCGTGAGCCCCTGATCTTGATCGTACACATTTGCGTGCATGATTAGTGTACAATTGAATCGGGAGCGTCACAAGTTGGTATCAGAGCCGACTGCCTGTAGGAATCCCCCTTTCCAACTCTTTGGCCGAAGTCGAGTCTAGACTTTACAAAACTTTTACTAACATGGTTGTGCGGCCCATGGGCCCACGTCGCCATTGGGTGGTAGTAGGATCTTTTATTCCTCAACCTTTACTCTGGGACTCCGAACTCTCTTCTATTCGGGTTAAATGAATTTTACTAAATCTAACATTAGGATCTCGTTATCTTTCACTCGGAGAGCCTCTTATTACTGATGATCGTCTGCTGCACGTGAAGACCCTGAAGATAATCTACGCTATTAACCCGAGAACTTGTGTTCATCACGTTTGCAATTCCCTTCCACCGTCAACCCTTATGGATAACTACTTGCAGTTGTTATTCTTACATTCATCCCCAGTTGGTCTTGTTATTACAAGATACCCCGAAACACTCGTCGTTGTTCCGATAATCCTTTGAGCTTACTGCCTTGCTGTTCTTTGTCACCTGAATACCCAAACGGATAATTCCTCGCACTTGTCGAGTATCGCCTCATCCCTAGCCGTTCATGTGTTTCACAATAGTCTTGAAAATACCATTCGATCTTCCGAAAATCTTCTGCAGCCATTTGCTCTTGAAATTCTTGCTAACTTTCATTATGGTTAATCCCATAAGTCTAGAAATCTTATTGGCATCCTTTGTCACTATCATTTTGTGTCTGTTGATTCTATATGTTTGCAAATGCACGCAATCTTCAGTTGATCCTTATAAATTATATTTTCGGCTACTTTCGAACATGAGTTGGATCTCGACCAATCAAATTGCCATCGATTGTACCCCTAAGCCTACTCAACTTATCCATCCTTGATCAGAGTGTTGCTTCTGATCCCTGGATTTGGAAATCATAATTCCTTTGCAATTGAGCTTTGAGTTAGACAGTTGTTTCTATAATCTGACCTCCTTGCATTCTTTCTTCCTCTAGTTGAGTACCTATGCTCACATCAGATCCCTTGTGGACCACCAGAACCTTTTGTCGGATTTTATCTGACAACGTCCTTCATATTCAATAAGCTTGTGAGCCTTTCCTCGGATACATAATGCCTTTGGTAAATTGTATCCTTTGCTTTCTCAAGCATACTCTACTATCGAGTATGCGTTATTTATTCTCGAAATGTGTGGTATATACTCCTAAGATGCCCCGATGGGTTGAACCTATGCCTTCCTTAATCTGTGTGAACCCGAAACATTTCACGGGTCATACTTATCTGGTATTGCACCAGGTAAAAACCTTTAACAACTAATGTCATTTTCGAAATACGAGAGGTGAATGAAAGGTTATGCGTTGAACAAGTGGGGGTTGACCTTGAACCCTGTGTTCATGCCCATGGACATGATGTATACCTGATCATGGAAGCTTCTCTTAAAATAATTATCCCCTTGTTATAAGATCATCTTGTATCTGTGGACGTGGTTCTGACCATGTTTCTCCTTGATTCCATTTCTCGTGCAAGTTTGATCACTTGTCTTATGCAGAGTAATACCCTAGTCCAACCTCTACTTTGATTTGTCGTCGAGTATTACCCCCCTGGTATCTCAAGATTATCATGGAACTGCATAACCTCTTATGAGTTCTTCATCAAGTACTACATTCTCACGGTTTCCAATTTTTCACGGGCTCTGAGTTATTAAACACTCAAAGACACCGATAACTGAACCGAGTCCGCACTACGGTTCAACAACTCTTCAGTAATCTTCTTTTAAGTACGAGTTTGTACCCGATCATGTCATTCCTAGCCTGCTCTGCTATATCTATTCGTGTTGATTTTAACTGTGCTACCTGGTCCTTCTTCTCGGAGCACAATTTTTGGCGATGAGCTAAGCTTACGTCGATTTTCCTCGTCATGTCATTTCGCCTTGAACAACAAACTTGGTTTGGAGTTTGTGACGTACCCGTGGCTCCAATAACCTTTCGCTTCATCAGTCCTTTGACTTGATGTCATCGCCGATCGATTACACCTTCGTGAAATCTCTCGACGATTGTGTCGTTATCATCATCAACATTTTGAACTCCTTCTAGGATATCAATCAAATTCATGATGGGAAATACCATCCTTGCCCCTCGATGATTGTGTTATCATCGACCACATCCTTGCCTTCCCTCCAACACAAACTTGTAGGTGTTTTGCGTTATATCTTGAGTTCCTTACTACCCAGCATTGTTCTTCTTTACCTTGGAGAATTACCACCTTTTATGTCAAGAATGTCGTGGGAATTTCACCACCTCTTAAGAATTCTTGGTATAGTGATACTTCTCACCATCACCATTCTTTCATGGTCCTCATGTTGATTCCAACAGGGGTACCAACAAATGAACGGTGCTGTTTGGATCCTGCACTTCTAGCAACCCTATTACTTTGAAGTTAATGGCCGGTCGTTCATTCTTAGGCTATTGATTATTGAATCACCATTCTGACATTGGTCGTGCAACCCAACCCATATTTCGGGCGCACTTTTCAACCAATGTTTAATTGTGTATGTTCTCCTCGAGCATACTTCCTTATATCATTTGGTCTGACAAATGTTATTTCCTTGTTCACTTAATTGTGGAAATTCATCTTTTGGAAATCCCAATGAATTGTCGCTGAGTTCATCCTGCCACCTCCTCACCCTCTCCTTGGTTTAATGATGAACTCATGATTCAGAACTTGCTTCCATAGTTTATTTCCCGATAATCTTGCAACTCCATCACGTCAAATAGAGTTGCACCCTTCCTTCTCAGGCATCATGAGTCTGAGGTATCCTGACACCAATCAGATCCAAATCTCGGGTCAGATATGATGGTTTGAACTTATTTCCAAGAGATATAACATTGGCCTTTATATGACCCGGTAAGGTGATGTCATGCCTAGCACACCTGGACGAGGGACCTATTGTTATAGTTCAATTTTGGCAAGGTTAACCATTCTTCCATGAGGAAATTATAAGATTTATTCTATGAGTTGTTCCTGATGGATCCTTTGTGTATCCAAAGTCCGACCCTTGCTTGAAGACCATGTCAATGCTATCTCAAAGCATGTCCATGGCACTCCAATTTTCAGTAAGAACATTTGAAGCACAAATGCTAAATTTTCCTTATCAATTACCCTAACACCGTTGTATGGGTAATGTCATGAAATTTGTCTCACCTTATCTAAAGAGTTTTCTACATTATATCCTGTCATGGATATCATGCTCTGCTTATCCTTGGGAAGGATATACCCTTGAAATATGTGTTTAAACACAGTTTCCTTTCCATTGTTATGTTTAATATGAAGATCACCTTTTCCTTTCCATTGTTTGGTTTAACCTTTCTTGTGATCTATAGGATCTAAGCAGTAATATTCTCCTACTTTTGTAAACACCTCGGTGTACAATTCTGCCAGAAAGACCCTGTTACTTTTGTTGATGACATTCCGGTAACCACCGATGGACGAGAACTTTGCCTACTGGTCTGCCTCATTCAACGAGCAGGAAGATGGTTCTCTTCGTCCCTCACCCTTGGTACCGATGTTGTTGCTGACATAATCGACAGGCTACTCTCTGACCTGCCTTGCTATCATAACCGTACAAGATGTCAGCGCCTTTCCTACTTTAAACCCACATGGTGGGCCCATAACCCACAGTTCCACAGGATCGAAACCTGACTCTCCTGTACACCCCCCTGTTTCCAGAGTTATTCCTCGTCTATGGGCTCGTGAGTAATTCACGGGCCACCGTCCCAAGTGATCTATTTTGGTAACAGACGCAATACTCCATCTCATTGCTCTGGACCCCTTTTCGCATGTTGTTTCAGCCATCGAACGATTGCCTATCCGTGTGAAACTTCTCATGGTACCTTCTTACTTTACTCTCGATATTTTCTTAAGTATCTATTCGAGAGTTACTTTCCTCCACCTCCCCTAATGTTATCTACCAGATAAGCAACCGGGCAGAGTTCCGTTCCTTCGAATTACCCCTTATCATTTTACGTAAGTACGATGGAGATCTCGGAGAAAGGATGACGAGTTGATCATGGTGATTTGAAGCACAGAAATGAAGACAGCAACGAAAGGGATCAACCTCTTCGAAAGGACAACCAAGACCGAGAAGACTCATTAGGTTTCTTGCTACCAGCACCTTCCCCCCCCCCTACTCCCCTGCTTAAATCTCGGGACGAGATTTCTTGTAGTGGAGGAGAATTGTGACGCCCGGGTAGTTAAGCTACAGTAAACCCTTGCTAACCATGCTAGGTCATCATAATTAAACTTTTGCTAAACCTCACTTGTTTCAAACCGAGATCAAATTCAAATTCAAATAACAAGTCAAATCATTATTTCTTTTAACTATCAAATAAAAATGTTCGATGAGTGGCAAATATTCACTAAGTAATGAACATGTTGGAACCAACCTCATTTGGTTTCCCAAATTGCCCCTGGAATTCATTTAGTGGAACAACAAGATTAAATAAGAGTATTTTAATTCAACTATAAATTAAAACAGTTCCAATTGGCCTCAAACTTTTCACGCAACCTTATAGTGTTGGCTAGGAATTATGTGCAAAGTTTCATAATTAACAAAAATCACTTGACAGCTGAAATAATAGAAAAGTATAAATAAAAAGCAAAGAAAACACAAAACCAGAAAAGAAAACTAACAAAACAA
>NC_041393.1:392748077-392763395 GCF_002162155.2 Triticum dicoccoides | reverse complement strand
GTCGCTGCCGTCGCCCCGCAGCCACGCGTGCTGGTGCTCCTGTGCGCCACCGCACGCATTGCCGTTCCCGGTCGGAGCCTCTCCGCCTTCCCCCGCCATCCACTATGGACGCGAGCTCGTCCCGCGGCCGCGCCAACCTCCCCCGCGCCCTCTTCCCCTGGCCACCTCCCCTCTGGCCCGCCACCCTGATCCGGCCGGCGCCCGTGCGGCCCCTGGCTGCCGGCGCCCGTGCCTGGCTTCCCCTGCCCACGCTCGGGCTGGCAGGCGCCCGCCCACCTGGGGCTACGCCCCGTTTCGCTAGCGCCCCTGTGCCCACACGCCCGTAACCGCATGACCCGGTGCCCGCTAAGGCCTCTGGGCCACTGACAAGGGGGCCCTGCCCCATAACGTTTTAATAAAAAAAAGAGGGGAAATAAAATAAAAATAAATTATTAATTAATTAATTAATTAGTGAATTTATTAAGCTAATTAATCATCTTTAATTAATATAATTAACTAGTTAGCTTACTTAAACAGTAATTAGTTTAACCTAAACCCTAATCAACCTAACAGTGAATGACAGGTGGGTCCCACTGGGCCCACACGTCAGTTTGACCAGTCAACACCTCTGTTGACTGCTAATGTCATGCTGATGTCATGATGACATCAGCAAACACTGTTTTGGATAATGTTGAATTAAATTAAATTAATTAAAATTCTAAAAATGATTTAAAACTTTAAAAATTAATATAAAATAAACCGTAGCTCGGATGAAAATACTTTGTACATGAAAGTTTCTCAGAATGACGAGACGAATCCGGATACGCAGCCAGTTCGTCTGCCACACATCCCTAACCTATCGAACTCGCAACTTTCCTCCTCCGGTTCATCTGTTCGAAAACGCGAAACACCGGGGATACTTTCCCGGATGTTTCCCCCCTTCACCGGTATCACCTACTACCGCGTTAAGGCACACAGAACACCGCGTATTGTCTTGTTACGCTTTGTGATGCTTTGATTGCTCTGTTATTTATTGTGTTCCCTCTCCGTTACTTCTTTCCGATAGACCCCGAGACTGCCGGCGACCCCCAGTTCGACTACGATGTTGGTGACTCGTCCTTCTTACCAGAGCAACCAGGCAAGCCCCCTCCCCCCCTTGATCACCAGATATCGCCTATTCTCCTCTATACTGCTTGGATTAGAGTAGTGTAGCATGTTACTACTTTCCGTTAATCCTATTCTGATGCATAGCCTGTCATTGTTGCTACAGTCATTGATACCTTACCCGCAATCCTAAATGCTTAGTATAGGATGCTAGTTTATCACCATTGGCCCTACATTCTTGTCAGTCTGCCTTGCTATACTATTGGGTCGTGATCACTCGGGAGGTGATCACGGGTTTATACTATACATATATACATACTACAGTTGGTGACTAAAGTCGGGTCCGCTCGAAGAGTACCCGTGAGTGATTCACGGATTGGGGGTTGAAAGGACCTTTGTCTCGACGGCCCTCTGGGTGGATCTTTGTGGCGGAGCGACAGGGCAGGTTGAGACCACCTAGGCGAGAGGTGGGTTTGGCCCTGGTCAGCATCCGCGGTTGCTTCATAATAACACGCTTAACGATATCTTGGTATTTGATCTGAGTCTGGCCATTTGGTCTATACGCACTAACCAACTACGTGGGAAAGATATGGGTACTCAACGTCGTGGTATCAGCCAAAGCCTTCTAGACGTCAGCGACTGAGCGGCGCGCACCGGATTGGAAAGTAAGCCTGCTCTTGTATTAAGGGGGCTAGTTCTGCTTTCGGCCGCCCACGCAACGTGCAGGTGTGCAATGTGCGATGGGCCCAGACCCCTGCGCCATAGGAGTTAGACCGGCGTGCTGACCTCTCTGTTAGGCCTAGGTGGGGCTGCGACGTGTTGATCTTCCGAGGCCGGGCATGACCCAGGAAAGTGTGTTCGGCCAAATGGGATCGAGCGTGTTGGGTTATGTGGTGCACCCCTTCAGGGAAGTTAATCTATTTGAATAACCGTGATCTTCGGTAACAGGATGACTTGGAGTTGTACCTTGACCTTATGACAACTAGAACCGGATACTTAATAAAACACACCCTTCCAAGTGCCAGATACAACCCGGTGATCTCTCTCTAACAGGGCGACGAGGAGAGGATCGCCGGGTAGGATTATGCTATGCGATGCTACTTGGAGATGCTACTTGGAGGACTTCAATCTACTCTCTTCTACATGCTGCAAGACGGAGGCTGCCAGAAGCGTAGTCTTTGATAGGACTAGCTATCCCCCTCTTATTCTGGCATTCTGCAGTTCAGTCCACTGATATGGCCTCCTTACACATATACCCATGCATATGTAGTGTAGTTCCTTGCTTGCGAGTACTTTGGATGAGTACTCACGGTTGCTTTCTCCCCCCTTTTTTCCCCTTTCCTTTCTTTCTGGTTGTCGCAACCAGATGCTGGAGTCCAGGAGCCAGACGCCACTGTCGACGATGACTCCTACTACGCTGGAGGTGCCTACTACTACGTGCAGCCCGCTGACGACGACCAGGAGTAGTTAGGAGGATCCCAGGCAGGAGGCATGCGCCTCTTTCGAACTGTATCCCAGTTTGTGCTAGCCTTCTTAAGGCAAACTTGTTTAACTTATGTCTGTACTCAGATATTGTTGCTTCCGCTGACTCTTCTATGATCGAGCACTTGTATTCGAGCCCTCGAGGCCCCTGGCTTATATTATGATGCTTGTATGACTTATTTATGTTTTAGAGTTGTGTTGTGATATCTTCTCGTGAGTCCCTGATCTTGATCGTACACATTTGCGTGCATGATTAGTGTACGATTGAATCGGGAGCGTCACACATGATGAGTGTTTATTCACTCGTCCTTGCACGAGAGGGGCCGGTAATAGGGATGCCCAGTCCTAAAATCAAAAATTGCAAATAATTAAACAAAACTCCCCCAGGACTGTTGTTGGTATGGACGGCACCCGTGGATTCGGCTAACCATGGCTTGTGTTTGTTGGTGGAGGGGGAGTAAACCTTTACTTTTACCGCTTGGGAACCGCCGCTAATGTGTTTAGCATGGAAGATATTGATCACTCTTGGTCGTGACGTTGACAGGAAGGGTGCACCTCCCAAAATTATATTTATCTCTGATTTAAGCTTTGAGCTATGGCACCTCTGCAAATCCCTACGTCCCTATGCAAAGGAGCTATCTATTTACCTTTACGTTATTTTACTTTTATGTTGAGTCATCACCTTCTCAAATAAGCACCAGACCTGATAGCACTATTGTCATCCTCATGCATTGTGTATAGTTAATGTTGAATGCAACATGATTTGATCTCTTCTACCATGAATTACAATGTTTAGTCGTTTCTTGAACTTTGGAGGTGCTCTGCATTTATGTTTTGCGGTCTCATAAAAGGCTAGCGAGACACCACTGTTGTCATATTATATCATGATTGTTTTGAAAAAGTCTTGCCATTTGAGATATCTAATTATTGCTCGCTAGTTGATTATGCCATTAATATGAGCTAATATAATTTCTAAGAGTTATTGCTTGCATGGTTAGTCATGATCTTTGCTGAAAACCTGGGTGCTATTTAAGCATATATATGTAAGCAAGAATAAAAGAGTTCGTAAAAGTTTTTCTTTATCTCTTTCAGTTTGTCAACTGCATTGCTTGAGGAGGACAAGCAATGGTTTAAGCTTGGGGGAGTTGATACATCTCCATCATATCTACTTTTCCTAACGCTTTTGGTCTTGTTCTGGACTCTAATTTGCATGATTTGAATGAAACTAACCCGGAGTGACGTTGTTTTCAACATAATTACAATGTTGTTGTTTTTGTGGAGAAATAAAAGTTCTCGGATTTTGATGAAACATTTTGGAGAATTATTTTTCGATAAATAAAAAATACAGGAACCAAGACACCAGGGCGCGCCACCCCCCTCTGGCGCACCCTGGTCGGTGGTGGGGCCCTCGAGGCCCCGCTGGCCCTAATTCCAACGCTATAAAATCCTATTTTTTCTAGAAAAAATAGGAGAGGAAGTTTCATTGTTGTTGGGGATATAACTATTGGGTATGACCCGCCCAGGAGGGGCCAGGTCATACCACTGGCGGTTCATAACAAGAAGGCTCATGAAGATGTTGAAGATGGTGGTTCACGAAGCAAGCTTACTGAAGGCCCAAGACCCGGAGGAGACTTGAGGCCCACGGGCGTAAACCGCCATATGTTAACTTGTATGTTAAGGAAAGTGTAGTTCTATCACCGAGCCAGAAACATTGTGTATGAGCCGGCCGGGACTCTGTAAGCTGCCGAGCGTCAGCTTGTGTATATAAAGGGGTGACCCGGTGGCATTTAGGGCAAGAAACAACAAGTGGAGAACTAGGTCAAGCGTATTTGCTCCCTGGTAATCGAAACCCAAGCAATACAACCTAAAGTAGGAGTAGGCCTTTACCTCATTGTGAGGGGCCGAACCTGGGTAAACCCTCTGTGTCCCTTGTCCCGTTTTAATCCCTTCAAGCTAACCTCGTAGCGATGGCTCCACACCTAAGTCCTCATGCTAGGGCATCTGCCGTGACAATTCCATGAAAGTTGGCGCCAACCATGGGGCCAGCCCATGGTGGTTTCGAGTTCTTGAAGGGCAGCTTCATAGGGCTCAAGGGATACGTTGTGGGCCGGATAACCAAGAGTCGTCGCAGCAAGCTCTACATCGATGACGAGGGCTAGGGCCCCGAGGCCGGCTCAATCGAGTACGGGTACCGGGTACCCTTTGGCGGAATCCATGTCTTCATTAACAAGATTGGTGAGTCGGAAGCTGAGCCGGACATCTGCACTGACATCGTTCAAACGGCTCGGCGTGCGCGACCTGCCAAGGTTCAAGCCGCCCCAAAGCATGTCTTTGTTGGCTTCGTTCATGGAGAGGAGCTGGAGGGAGGATCTGAATCTGGTGGTGAGACGGTTGTCTACTCAGGCAACGAGTCCTCAACTGGTGGGACCTACTCCATCTATTAGGTTCAAGATGATGGGCTTGGGGGCTATTCCGATGGTGACAGTATTCCAGACCCCTATTCCGATCTTCATGGATGGTACACAGCCAGGGTAGGATTGTTCGACTACAGCTTCAATGATCTCCGGGTCAGCAACGGTGACGGCTGCCGGGGCAGGAGGCCCTGTGCGCCCGCTCGCTCAAGTTTTGTCTGATCTGTTGGATGCCCTGGTGACGTTGTTGACGGCGGAGGTCAACCCTGCGAATCAAACTCAGCATAATGCGGATGTTGCAAAGTTACGTGATGAGATAGCCCAAGCCAAGGAGGATCTAAATGCGGAGAACACCTGGATGGCGATGGAGCGAGCCGCCTTGCAGAGGGAGGCAGAACGGCTAGAAGCAGAGAGCTTTTGCCTAAGCTTGCACCGGGACACATCAAATGTTGTCTTTAACGGAAGGCACGTGAGTAGGTTGCCCCGGTTTACGATGCGAGGAACCTTTTCAACACACCTGAGGCAGGAACCAGTAACCCGCCTGGTATGGATCGAGTCGTTGAGGCGCCGGTGGCTGGAGAACCGGTTCAGCCACGTGCTACAGACCCCCCATGTTTGAACTTGGCCCCTCCCCAGCATGTTCCGATGCCCCCGGGTCATTTTTCTAACCCCTTGGATAACATGATAGCTGCGGCTACTCAACTAGCGGCTCTCACAGCTCAGGATGAGTCGTCAGCGGCGATGGAAATACCGAGAGCCGGAGAGCTTCTTCAGACGGTCGTGGCTCAACAGGCGGCTTATTCATATAGTCATGATCATCTCCACTCAACACCCCGTCCAAGCCGGAGTTATAACAGGCATATTGAAGAACCGGCCATTTCAAGCAGTGAGCGGCACCGCAATCAGCCTCGTAGGCCTGATCCTCCATGTGTTGGTAATGATGCTCAGGCTGTGGTGGACCAGGGAAGAGCATGGCATGAGGCGGAGCTGGCGGCTCAGCTGGCTGCTCAGCAGCAATCTCCGGTTTATCCGTCAGCGTCTATAGAGGCAGGAGTAACTTCTAGAACCTTGGGTGTGCCGTGTCTAGTGTCGGCTCTACACAATGAGCGCTTACCTAAGGATTTCGAGGGCCCACATAAGGTGCCTAATTACACGGCGGATCAGCCCCCAGAGGCTTGGATCGAGAGCTATGAGACGGCTATGGAGGTGTTGGATGTTAGTGATGCTGCATGTGCTAAGTATTTCACCATGATGTTGGATGGGCCGGCTAATACTTGGTTGAAAAGCCTGCCTGCTAACTCCATTGGGCCATGGGCAGAGTTGAAAAGGTGATTCATTCAAAAATTTAAAGACACATGTAAGCAGCCTATGTCGATTCTGGATTTGGATTCATGCGTCCAAGGTGAAGGTGAGTCAACAACCAATTGGGTGCGCCGGATTTCAGCTGTTATACACTCATCGGACAGTATCAACGCCGGTTCAGCAGTCTTGATGTTGGAGAAGAATTGTCACTTCCTTCCCCTTAAGCAGAAATTGGGTTGGCTTAAGCGTAACTATAATGATATGGGGGAGCTCATGGCAGCTCTCATCAAGTATGCCAACTCTGATAGCACTAAAGACCCAGAGTATGATGAGGAGAAGACTGGGAAGGGGAAGAAGAGTGTCAATGCAAAGGGACACCATAACACGGCGGGTCAAGGTGGTAATGGTAAACGTAAGGTGGATGGCGGTTTAAACTTCATGGCTAACACCAACACATAGAATAATAACCAGCGTCATAAGGGGAAAGCACATGCGCCCCGGTTTGGAGGGTCGAAGTTCAACCTGGAAGCCATGATTAATCCGCCTTGTCCGAAGCACGGAACCCAGGATAAGCCGGCCAGTCATTTGTGGAAGGGTTGTTTCATCATGAGGGAGTATAGAAACTCCAACTTTTTTCAGATAATCATGGCCCGCACGGCGGTTCAGGTTCCGGCTCACACGGGCCTGGCTTTGGAGGTGGCGGCTCAAGCTCTGGCTTTCAAGGCCAAGGTAATCACGGTGGTTTTAATCAGCAATCTGGCCAAGGCGATCAGCAGCAGCAGTCTGGTTATCAGAGTAATCCAAAGCAACTGAATGGTGGTCAGTATCATGTGTTCACCACAAGCCTGTGCAAGCGAGATCAGAAAATCCATAAGCGGGCGGTGAACTCTGTTGCGCTAGCGGTGCCTCATTTTTGTAGGTGGTGTGAGCAGCCTATTGTATGGAGTCATGAGGATCACCCGCCTCGGGTTGACAATCCTGGTCATTTGGCATTGGTGGTTGCTCCACAGGTAGGAGGATATACACTTACGAAGGTGCTCATGGATGGTGGCAGTAGCATCAATATCCTTTACTATGAGACTTTTTGTCGTATGAATTTGACTTACAAAGATCTTAAGGCGTCTTCTACTGTTTTCCATGGAGTGGTGCCTGGTAAGTCGGCGTATCTAGTGGGTGAGATAACACTGGAGGTAGCTTTTGGAGATGAGCATAGTTCCAGAGCTGGGAAATTAACATTTGAGGTGGTTAAGATCAAAAGCCTGTATCATGCTCTATTTGGATGGCCGGCTTACGCCAAGTTTATGGCGCGACCATGTTATGTTTATTTGTCGCTTAAGATGCCGGGTCATAAGGGCACCATCACGGTGCATGGTAATAGGAGAATTGCTTTGGATTGTGAAGAGGGTGATGCTGCATATGCTGAATCGGCCTATGCCACTGAAGAGTTGAAGTATTATAAAGACAATTTGACCTGGCGGATATAACGCATTTGAAGAAGCCAACTACAGAAAATGAACCCCTGTTAAAGTTTAAGTCCGCAGATGACACTAAGATGGTTGATTTTGTGTCTGGCGACTCGTCCAAGCAGTTCAGCATCAGTGCTAATATGGATCCCAAATAGGAAAGCGCGCTCATCGAGTTCATCCGTGAGAACTGGGACATCTTTGCATGGAAGCCTTCTAACATGCCAGGTGTACCGAGGGAACTCGCTGAGTACACTCTTAATGTGGATCCCAAGTTTAAGCCGGTTGCTACCTCTTGAGCAAGCGTTGGTTTTCCCTTGAAGAGGAAAGGGTGATGCAGCAAAGTAGCGTAAGTATTTCCCTTAGTTTTGAGAACCAAGGTATCAATCCAGTAGGAGACGACACACAAGTCACCTAGTACCTACACAAATAATCAAGAACCTTGCAACCAACGTGATAAAGGGGTTGTCAATCCCTTCACGGTCACTCGCAAAAGTGAGATCTAATAAAGATAGTAAAGTAAATATTTTTGGTATTTTTGTTGTATAGATTGGAAAGTAAAGATTGCAAAATAGTAAACGAGATGCGACATAAGGGAAAAGAGATGTAATATAATAGGAAAGACACCCGGGGCCATAGGTTTCACTAGTGGTTTCCCTCAAGATAGCATGTATTACGGTGGGTGAACAAATTACTGCCGAGCAATTGATAGAAAAGTGCATAATTATGAAGACATCTAAGGCAATGATCATGAATACAGGCATCACGTCCGTGTCAAGTAGACTGAAATGATTCTGCATCTACTACTATTACTCCACACATCGACCGCTATCCAGCATGAATCTAGAGTATTAAGTTTATAAGAACGGAGTAACGCATTAAGTAAGATGACATGATGTAGAGGGATAAACTCAAGCAATATGATATAAACCCCATCTTTTTATCCTCGATGGCAACAATTCAATACGTGCCTTGCTGCCCCTACTATCACTGGGAAACGACAGCGCAAGATTGAACCCAAAGCTAAGCATTTCTCCCATTGCAAGAAAGATCAATCTAGTAGGCCAAACTAAACCGATAATTCAAAGAGACTTGCAAAGATATAAAATCATGCATATAATAATTCATAGAAGAACCAAATAATATTCATATATAATCTTGTTCATAAATCCACAATTCGTCGGATCTCGGCAAACACACCGCAAAAGAGTATTACATCAAATAGATCTCCAAGAACATCGAGGAGAACTTTGTATTGAGAATCAAAGAGAGAGAAGAAGTCATCTAGCTAATAACTATGGACCCGAAGGTCTGTAGTACACTACTCACGCTTCAACGGAGAGGCAATGGTGTTGATGTAGAAGCCCTTCGTGATCGAATCCCCCTCCGGCAGATCGCTGGAAAAGGCCCCAAGATGGGATCTCACGGGTATAGAAGGTTGCGGCAGTGGAAAAGTGATTTCGTGGCTCCCCCTGATGTTTCTAGGGTATAAGAGTATATATAGGCGAAAGAAGTATGTCGATGGAGCTACAAGGGGCCCACGAGGGTGGGGGGCGCGCCTACCCCCCTGGGCGCGCCCTCCTGCCTCGTGGCCTCCTCATGGCATTCCAGACTTCAACTCCAGGTCTTCTGGTTTGCTTTCGGTCGAAGAAAGATCATCGCAAAGGTTTCATTCTGTTTGGACTCTGTTTGGTATTCCTTTTCTACAAAACACTAAAATAGGCACAAAAAAAATAGAAACTGGCACTGGGCCTCCGGTTAATAGGTAAGTCCCAAAAAAATATAAAAGAGCATATTAAAGCACATTAAACATCGATAACAGATAATATAATAGCGTGGAACAATCAAAAACTATAGATACGTTGGAGACGCATCAAGCATCCCCAAGCTTAATTCCTGCTCATCCTCGAGTAGGTAAATGATAATTTTCTGATGTGGAATGCTACCTAGCATATTTATCAATACAATTTTCTTTATTGTGGCATGAACGTTCAGATCCAAAAGATTCAAGACAAAATTTTAATATTGACACAAAAATAATAATACTTCAAGCATACTTACAAAGCAATCATGTCTTCTCAAAATAACATGGCCAAACAAAGCTATGCCTACAAAATCATATAGTCTGGTTATGCTCTATCTTCGTCACACAAAGTATTTAATCATGCACAAACCCGATGACAAGCCAAGCAATTGCTTCATATTTTTGATGTTCTCAAACTTTTTCAATCTTCACGCAATACATGAGCGTGAGCCATGGACATAGCACTACAGGTGTAATAGAATGGTGGTTGTGGAGAAGACAAAAATGAGAAGATAGTCTCACATCAACTAGGCGTATCAACGAGCTATGGTGATGCCCATCAATAGAAATCAATGTGAGTGAGTAGGGATTGCCATGCAACGGATGCACTAGAGATATAAGTGTATGAAAGCTCAACAAAAGAAACTAAGTGGATGTGCATACAACTTGCTTGCTCACGAAGACCTAGGGCACTTTTGAGGAAGCCCATCATTGGAATATACAAGCCAAGTTCTATAATGAAAAATTCCCACTAGTATATGAAAGTGACAACATAGGAGACTCTCTATCATGAAGATCATGGTGCTACTTTGAAACACAAGTGTGGTAAAAGGATAGTAGCATTGCCCCTTCTCTCTTTTTCTCTCATCTTTTTTTATTTGGGACTTTTCTCTTTTTTTATGGCCTCTTTTTTTTCTTTTCTCTCTTTTTTTATTTTTCGTCCGGAGTCTCATCCCGACTTGTGGGGAATCATAGTCTCCATCATCCTTTCCTCACTGGGACAATGCTCTAATAATAAACATCATCACACTTTTATTTACTTACAACTCAAGAATTACAACTCAATACTCAAAAAAATATGACTCTATGTGAATGCCTCCGGCGGTGTACCGGGATGTGCAATGATTCAAGAGTGACATATATGAAAAATTATGAACGGTGGCTTTGCCACAAATACGATGTCAACTACATGATCATGCAAGGCAATATGACAATGATGGAGTGTGTTATAATAAACGAAACGGTGGAAAGTTGCATGGCAATATGTCTCGAAATGGCTATGGAAATGCCATAATAGGTAGGTATGGTGATTGTTTTGAGGAAGGTATATGGTGGGTGTATGGTACCGGTGAAAGTTGCGCGGTACTAGAGAGGCTGGCAATGATGGAAGGGTGAGAGTGCGTAATATCCATGGACTCAACATTATTCATAAAGAACTCACATACTTATTGCAAAAATTTATTAGTTATCGAAACAAAGTATTACGTGCATGCTCCTAGGCGGGTAGATTGGTAGGAAAAGACCATCGCTCGTCCCCGACCGCCACTCATAAGGAAGACAATCAATAAATAAATCATGCTCCAACTTCATCACATAACGGTTCACCATACGTTCATGCTACGGGAATCACAAACTTTAACACAAGTATCTCTCAAATTCACAACTACTCTACTAGCATGACTCCAATATCACCATCTTCATATCTCAAAACAATCATAAAGAATCAAACTTCTCATAGTATTCAATGCACTTTATATGAAAGTTTTTATTATACCCATCTTGGATGCCCATCATATTAGGACTAATTTTATAACCAAAGCAAATTACCATGCTTTTCTAAAAGACTCTCAAAATAATATAAGTGAAGCATGAGATATAAGAAATTTCTATAAAATAAAACCACCGCCGTGCTCTAAAAAGATATAAGTGAAGCACTAGAGCAATATTGTCTAGCTCAAAATATATAAGTGAAGCACATAGAGTATTCTAATAAATTCCGATTCATGTGTGTGTCTCCCAAAATGTTTGTACAGCAAGTATGATTGTGGTAAACTAAAAATCAAAGACTCAAATCATACAGGACGCTCCAAGCAAAACACATATCATGTGGTGAATAAAAATATAGCCTCAAGTAAGGTTACCGATAGACGAAGACGGACGAAGGGATGCCTTCCGGGGCATCCCCAAGCTTAGGCTTTTGGTTGTCCTTGAATTTTACCTTGGGGTGCCTTGGGCATCCCCAAGATTAGTCTCTTGCCACTCCTTATTCCAAAATCCATAAAATCTTTACCCAAAAACTTGAAAACTTCACAACACAAAACTTCAACAGAAAATCTCATGAGCTTCGTTAGTATAAGAAAATAAACCACCACTTTAAGGTACTGTAATGAACTCATTATTTATTTATATTGGTGTTAAACCTACTGTATTACAACTTCTCTATGGTTCAACCACCCGATACTACTCATAGATTCATCAAAATGAGCAAACAACACACGAAAAACAGAATCTGTCAGAAACAGAACAGTCTCTAGCAATCTGTAACTTTCGAATACTTGTGTAACTCTAAAAATTCTGAAATAACATGGTAGACGTGAGGAATTTGTCTATTAATCTTCTGCAAAAGGAATCAACCTAAAATCATTTTCCAGAAAAAATGACAGCTATTCTTGTGAGCGCAAAAGTTTCTGTTTTTTACAGCAAGATCGCAAAGACGTCACCCAAGTCTTCCCAAAGGTTCTACTTGGCACAAACACTAATCAAAACAAAAAACCACATCTAAAAATAGGCTAGATGAATTATTTATTACTAAACAGGAGAAAAAATCAAAGAAAAAAAACTGGGTTGCCTCCCAACAAGCGCTATCGTTTAACGCCCCTAGCTAGGCATAAAAACAAGTATAAATCTAGGTATTGCTATCTTTGTTATGCAATCTATAAGTGGCTCTCATAACAGATTCATAAGGCAATTTAATTTTCTTCCTAGGAAAGTGTTCCATGCCCTTCCTTAATGGAAATTGGAATCTAATATTTCCTTCTTTCATATCAATAATTGCACCAATCGTTCTAAGGAAAGGTCTACCAAGAATGATAGGACATGTAGGATTGCAATCTATATCAAGAACAATAAAATCTATGGGCACAAAATTACTATTTGCAATAATAAGAACATCATCAATCCTTCCCATATGTTTCTTAATGGTGGAATCCGCAAGATGCAAATTTAAAGAACAATCATCAAATTCACGGAAACCTAGCACATCACACAAAGTTTTTGGAATCGTGGAAACACTAGCACCGAAATCACACAAAGCATAACATTCATAATCTTTAATCTAAATTTTAATAGTAGGTTCCCACTCATCATAAAGTTTTCTAGGGATTGAAACTTCTAGTTCAAGCTTTTCTTCATAAGATTGCACCAAAGCATCAACGATATGTTTAGTAAAAGCTTTATTTTGATTAGACGCATGAGGAGAATTTAACACGGATTGCAACAAGGAAATACAATCTATCAAAGAGAAATTATCATAATTAAATTCCTTGAAATCCAAAATAGTGGGTTCATTGCTATGTAAAGTTTTGACCTCATCAATCCCATTTTTATTGATTTTTGCATAAAGATCTAAAAACTCCGAATCATTGGGACGCCTTTTAACTAAAGTTGACTCATCTCTAGTCCAATCTTTATCAATATTCATATTCGAAAACAAAGATTTAATAGGAGTCACATCAATCACTTTTAGATCTTCATCATTATTATCATGAAAACTAGAAGAACACGCTCTCACAAACCAATCTTTTTTAGCACGCATCCTTGTGGTTCTTTCTTTGCACTCATTAATGGAAATTCTCATGGCTTCGAGAGACTAATTGATATCGTGCTTAGATGGAATAGATCTAAGTTTAAAAGAATCAACATCAAGAGAAATTCTATCCACGTTCCTAGCTAACTCATCAATCTTAAGCAATTTTTCTTCAACCGAAGCATTAAAAATCTTTTTTGAACTCATAAATTCTTTAACACTATTCTCAAAATCAGAGGGCATCTTACTAAAATTTCCATAAGAGTTGTTGTAGGAATTACCATAATTATTAGAGGAATTACTAGGAAACGGCCTAGATTAAAATTGCCTCTATACGTGTTGTTACCAAAATTGTTCCTACCAACAAAATTCACATCCATAGATTCATTATTATTCTCAATCAAAGTGAACAAAAGCATATCATTAGGATCAGAAGGAACACTTTTATTAGCAAACAATTTCATAAATTCATCCATCTTTTCACTCAAAACATTAATTTCTTCAATTGCATGAACCTTTTTACTAGTGGATCTTTCGTATGCCACTGAGAATAGTTAACCATAATATTGTCTAGGAGTTTAGTAGCTTCTCCTAAAGTGATTTCCATAAAAGTGCCTCCCGCGGCCTAATCTAAAAGATTTATAGAAGCAAAATTCAATCCGGCATAAAAAGTTTGCATAATCATGCATAAATTCAAACCATGTGTTGGGCAATTACGTATCATTAGTTTCATCCTCTCCCAAGCTTGTGCAACATGCTCATGATCAAGTTGCTTAAAATTCATAATATCATTCTGAAGAGAGATGATCTTAGCAGGAGGAAAATACTTAGAGATAAAAGCATCTTTGCACTTATTCCATGAATCAATACTATTTATAGGCAAAGAAGAGAACCAAGTTTTAGCACGATCTCTAAGCGAAAACGGAAATAGTTTCAATTTAACAATATCATTATCCACATCTTTCTTCTTTTGCATATCACACAAATCAACGAAGTTATTTAGATGGGTTGCGGCATCTTCGCTATGAAGGCCAGAAAATTGATCTTTCATAACAAGTTTCAACAAAACGGTTTAATTTCACAAGATTCAGCATCGTTAGTAGGAGCAATCGGAGTGCTAATAAAATCATTGTTGTTGGTATTGGAAAAGCCACACAATTTAGTATTATCTTGAGCCATCATGACAAGCAATCAATCCAACACGCAAGCACACAAGAAGCAAGCAAAAAGAGGAAAACGGGAGAGGGGCAAAGAAAAGGCAAAGGTTTTCGAAAATCATTTTAGAAGTGGGGGAGAGGAAAATGAGAGGCGAATTGCAAATAATGTAATGCGAGGGAGAAGAGTTTATGATGGGTACTTGGTATGCTTGACTTGGCGTAGATCTCCCCAGCAACGGCACCAGAAATCCTTCTTCCTACCTCTTGAGCATGCATTGGTTTTCCCTTGAAGAAAAAAGGGTGATGCAGCAAAGTAGCGTAAGTATTTCCCTCAATTTTGAGAACCAAGGTATCAATCTAGTAGGAGACGACACACAAGTCACCTAGTACCTCCAAAACAATCAAGAACCTTGCAACAAACGCGATAAAGGGGTTGTTAATCCCTTCTGTAACGCCGGGATAATTAAGCTACAGTAAAACTCTGCTAATGACGCCACATCACCTCGTTTACTGTTGCTAATCACGGGTTAGTTCAAAATGTTTCGAATACAAATCTGAATTAACTGCAAACAACCAAAGTTTTCAAACATTAAAACAAAAATGTTCGGATTGTGTAAATTATTGCATAGGTAATTATGATGAAGTAAAAACAATTTTAGAAAATGCCTAAATACTTTAAAATGAATTAAAATAGAAAAGGTAAATCAAAAACATAAAACTAACAAAAGGGGAAAACACCCCCCAGGCCAACCGACCCAACGGCCGGCCCATGTTGGCCACTTCAGCCAGCCCATCCGGCCCCACTCCCTCT
>NC_041393.1:392740063-392747362 GCF_002162155.2 Triticum dicoccoides | reverse complement strand
CGTAGCCTCGCGGCGCCGCCCCACTCCGGCAACAGCCACGGCCGCCGACGCCGGCCACGCGCCGGCCCCTTCGCCCCCTGGCCGCTGCGCCTATCAGGCGTCCTGGCGCCCCGCGCCCGATCCACCGCCCGCGCCCGTTTGGCCCTATGGGCCACTGCCCAGTGCCCCCCACACCCCTATTAAAAAAAGAAAGAATTACAAAATAAAAAATAATTATGAAATTACTTAATTAATTAATTAACTTAATTAATCCTGATTAGACTAACCTAATCACTAATTAAACTAACTAAACCTATTTAGTTAACCTAAGTCTATGACCAGTGGGACCCACATGCCAGTTTGACCAGTCAACCCCTCTGTTGACTGCTAATGTCATGCTGATGCAATAATACTAATTTTGAATTAATTTAATAATAATAATTTAGAAAATGTTTTAAAACTTTAAAATTAATATAAAATAATCCGTAACTTGGATGGAAAAACTTTGTACATGAAAGTTGCTCAGAACGACTAGACGTATCCGAATACGCAGCCCGTTCGTCAGCCACGCGTCCTAGCATAGTGAACCTGCAACATTTCACCTCCGGTTCATCTATCCCAAAACCCGAAACACCGGGGATACTTTCCCGGATGTTTCCCCCTTTCGCCGGTATCACCTACTAGGGCACACCTAGCACCGCTCATTGTCATGTCATGCATCGTCATGCTTATGTTTGCATTGTATTTATTGTTTCTTCCCCCTCTTCTCTCCATTAGACTATGAGACCGACGTTGGTGCTGTCCCGTTCGACTACAGAGTTGACGACCCCTCCTTCTTGCGAGAGCAACCAGGCAAGTCCCCTCCCCCTTGATCACCAGATATCACCTATTCTACCCTCTACTTCTTGCATTAGAGTAGTATAGCCTGTTACTGTTTTCGATTAATCTTATCCTGTTGTAGAGCCTGTCATTGTTGCTACATCTGGTGATACCTTACCTGCAATCCTAAATGCTTAGTATAGGTTGCTAGTTTATCATATGTGGCCCTACATTCTTGTCCGCTGCATTGCTATACTATCGGGTCGTGATCACTCGGGAGGTGATCACGGGTATATATTATACATACATACATACATACTATACAGATAGTGACTGAAGTCAGGTCGGCTCGTCGAGTACCTGCAAGTGATTCTGATGCGGGGGCTAGAAGGACAGGTGGCTCCATCCCAGTAGAGGTGGGTCTGGGTTCCCGACGGCCCCCGACTGTTACTTTGTGGCGGAGCGATGGGGCACGTTGAGACCACCTAGGTGAGAGGTGGGCCTGGCCCTGATTGGTGTCCGCGGTAACTTCATAAATAACATGCTTAACGAGATCTTGGTATTTGATCTGAGTTTGACCACTGGCCTATACGCACTAACCAACTAAGAGGGAATAGTTATGGGCACTCGACATCGTGGTATCAGCCGAAGCCTTCTTGATGACAGCAACTAAGCGGCGCGCGCCGGGTTGGACTGGAACGCCTATCCTTGTATAAGGGAGGCTAGGTCTGCTCACCAGCCGCGTTCGCAATGTGCAGGTGTGCAATGGACGATGGGCCCAGACCCCTGCGTGCATAGTATTTAGACCGGCGTGCTGACCTCTCTATTGTGCCTAGGTGGGGCTGCGACGTGCTGCTCTTCCGAGGCCGGGCATGACCCAGGAAAGTGTGTCCGGCCAGAGGGATCGAGCGTGTTGGGTTATGTGGTGCACTCCTGCAGGGAAGTTTATCTATTCGAATAGCCATATCCCTCGGTAAAAGGACAATCCGGAGTTGTATCTTGACCTTATGACAACTAGAACCGGATACTTAATAAAACACACCCAGACAAGTTCCAGAGACAACCCGGTGATCGCTTTTCCACAGGGTGACGAGGGGAGAATCGCCGGGTAGGATTATGTTATGTGATGCTACTTGGAGGACTTCAATCTACTCTCTTCTACATGCTGCAAGACGGAGGCTGCCAGAAGCGTAGTCTTTGATAGGACTAGCTATCCACCTGTTATTCTGGCATTCTGCAGTTCAGTCCACCGATATTGCCTCTTTACACATATACCCATGCATATGTAGTGTAGATCCTTGCTTGCGAGTACTTTGGATGAGTACTCATGGTTTCTTTGCTCCCTCTTTTCCCCTTTTTTCCTCTTCTCGGATGTCGCAACCAGACGTTGGAGCCCAGGAGCCAGAAGCCACCGTCGACGACGACTCCTACTACACTGGAGGTGCCTACTACTACGTGCAGGCCGCTGACAATGACCAGGAGTAGTTTAGGAGGATCCCAGGCAGGAGGCCTGCGCCTCTTTCGATATGTATCCCAATTTGTGCTAGCCATCTTATGGCGACTTGTTTAACTTATGTCTGTACTCAAATATTGTTGCTTCCGCTGACTCGTTTATATTCGAGCACTTGTATTCGAGCCCTCGAGGCCCCTGGCTTGTAATATGATTCTTGTATGACTTATTTTACTTTTAGAGTTGTGTTGTGATATCTTCCTGTCAGTCCCTGATCTTGATCGTACATATTTGCGTGCATGATTAGTGTATGATTGAATCGGGGGCGTCACAAGTTGGTGTCAGAGCCAACTGCATGTAGGAATCCCCTTCCACACTCCTTGGCCGAAGTCGAGTCTAGTCATTGCAAAACTTTTACTAACATGGCTGTGTGGCTTACGGGCCCACGTCGCCATTGGGTGGAATTAGGATCTTTTATTCCTCATCTATACTCTGGGATTTTGACCTCTCTTCTATTCAGGTTAAATGATTTTACAAACTCTGACTCTGGGTTCTCGTAATTATTTCCTCCCGTAGAGCCCCTCACTCTAGATGATTGCTTGGTGCACCAGAACATTCTGAAGACACTCTTCGATGTTCTCTTGAGACTTTGTGTCCGTCGCTTTTGCGGTTCCCTACCACCGGAATATACCTATGAATAAATTTGTACACCTACCGTCCTTACCTTTATTCCCGGTTGATCTTGTTATTACAAGATACCCCGAAAATTATCTCTATTGTTCTGAGAATACCTTGTGCCTACTGCCCTGCAGTTCTTTGCCACCTGAATACCCCTACTGATAATTTCTTGCACTTATCAAGTATCCGTTCATTCCCAGTTGATTCATGCATTTCACAACGGTTTCGAAATACCATTCGATCTTCCAAAAATCCTAAGCAACCTATTGCTCTTGAATTTCTTGCTTGCTTGCATTATGGTTAATCCCCTAATTCTCCTAATCTTATTGGCATCCCTTGTCAATATCATTTTGACTCCGTTGATTCAATATGTTGTGAATGCCCGCAATTATCAGATGATCCTTATGAATTATTTTTCCGGCTCAGCCGTCATTTTTAACTCGAGCTGGTTCACAACCAATTAAATTGCCATCGATTGTACCCCTCAATCTATTCAACTTATCCATCCTTAATCAGAGCATTTGCTTCTGATCCCTTGAATTTGAAATCATAATTCCTTTGCATTTGAGCTTTGAATTAGTCAGTTGTTTCTATAATCCAATTCCCTTGCATTGTTTCTTCCTCTGCTTGTGTGTCGAGGCTCACACCAGCTCCGTTATTGACCGTCAGATCCTTCGTTGAATTATCATCCAACAGTGTCCTTCATATATGAAAATCTCAAGAAGTTCCTTTCCCTGATACATAATACCATTGGTAAATCCTATTCTCTAATTTGGCCAACCATGCTCTGCTTTCGAGCTGGTGATATTTACTATTAAAGCTTGTGGTATATGTTTCCACGATACCCCGATGGGTTGAACCTAAGCCTTCCTTAATATGTGTGAGATCGAAAGTTTTCACGAGTCATACTCTTCTGGTATTTTGCCAAATAAAATTTCAACACTACAACTTCTTCGAAAACGATAAGTGAATGAAAGGTTCTGCATTGGAGAAGTGGGAGTCGACCTTGAACCTTGTGTTCATGCCCATGGACACGATGTAGATCATATCATTAAAGCTTCTCTTCAATTAAATATTCCCTTTGTATAAGTTCACCTTATATTTGGGATCTGGCCTTTTGCAATCATGGTTCCGGCCATGTTCTCCTTTAAATACCATTTCTCGGACAAGTTGAAGTACTTGTCTTTTGCAGATCATTGCACCTGTCCAACCTTTACTTTGATCAACCTTCGAGTATTACACTCTGGTATCTCAAGAATATCATGGAACTTGTAATCCATGTAGTTTTTATTTCTCTTGTTTAGACTAGATTACCTCTTGTAATCCATGTACTTTCATGTACTCTTTTTTAATAAATTCTTAATGCTGTGGGGGGTTTTCCCTACAGTCACCAGTCAAAAAAAAGAATATCATGGAACTGCATAACTTCTTATGGTTTCTTCATCAACTGTTATTTCTCACAAATTCCAATATTCCTGGGTTCTGGGTTGTCGTCAACCGAGAACCCCGATATGTGAACCGATTCCACATACCGGTTCGATAACCCTAAGTAATTTTCGTTGCTTATGAGTTTAATAATTCTTCAAGTCATTCCTAGCCTGATTGGCTATATCATTATCGTGCTGATTTTAACTATGCTACCTGGTCCTTAATCCCGGAGCACAACTTCCGATGATGAGCTAAGCTTACGTGGATTTCCTCGTCTTACCGTTCCACCTCAAACAACAAGCTTGATCCCGAGTTGGTGTTGTATCCATGGATCCAATAATCTTTCACTGCAACAGTCCCTTTGCTTGATGCAGTCGACGGTTGGTTGCTTCTTCGTGGAGCCTCTCGACAAAATTTGTCGTGATCATCATCAACCTTTTCGGTTCTTCCGGGATATATATCGAATTCTTGATGAGAAATACCATCCTTGCCCCTCGATGATTTGAGTTATCATCGACATCTTTATTGCCCTCTCTCCAACACGAACATGTTCATGTTTGGTGTAGTACCTTGAGTTCCTTGTTATCCAACTTATGTTATGCTCTACCTTGGAGTAATACCATCATTTATGTCAAGAATGTCGTGAGAATTTCACCACCTCTTATGAATTATTGATGCAAGTAATACTTCTCACCATAACCTTTTCCTTCTTGGTCCACGTGTTGATTCTAACCGGGATACCAAAAAGTGAATGGTGCTGCTTGGATTCTGTACTTCTAGCAACTCTATTGCTTTGAAGTTGATGGTCGATAGTTTGTTCTTAGACTATTGGTTGTTGAACCACCATTCTAACATTGATCATGCTACCTAAGCCCATCTTTCGGGTGCACCTTTCAACCAATGTTTACTTGTGTATGTTTTCCTCGGGCATACATCATTATATCATTTGATCTAACAAATGTTGTCTCCTTGTTTACATAATTGTGGATATCCATCTTTTTGGAAATCTCAATGAATTGGCGCTGAGTCCATCAACCACTTCCTCATCCTCTCCTTGATTTAATGATGAACTCTTGTTTCGGAACTTGTTTCCATAGTTCATTTCTCAAGGATCTTACAATGTCATCTTGTCAATTTGTGTTGCACCTTTTCTTCTCGGGCATCTTGAGTCTGAGGTATCCTGGCCCCAATCAGATCTGAATCTCAGACAGATATGATGGTAGGAACATATTCCCGAGAGTTATAACATTGCTCTTTGAACCCATAAGGTGATGTAATGCCTAGAAGACCTGGCCGGAGGACCTATTGTTATAGTTTCCTTTTAGCAAAGTTATCCATTCTTCCATGAAGAAATTGTAAGACTTATTCTACAAGTTGTTCCTGATGGATCCTTCGTGTATCCGAAGTCCGAACTTGCTTGAAGACCATATCAATGCTATCTCGAAGCATGTCTGTGGTACTCCGATCTTCAATAAGAACATTTGAAGCACAATGCAAAAATTTCCTTATCAATCATCCAAACACCGTTGTATGGATAATGTCATGAAATTTCTCTCCCCTCATCTAAAGGGTTTTCTATTTATATCCTGCCATGGATATCATGCTCTGCTTGTCATTGGGAAGGATATATCCCTGAAAATATGTGTTTAAACACATTTTCCTTTCCATTGTTCTGTTTAGTCTAATAACCATATTTTCCTTTCCATTGTTTGGTTTAACCTTTCTTGTGATCTAAGCAGTAATATTCTCCTGCTTATGTTAACACCTCGGTGTACAATTATCTTAGCAAGACCCTGTTACTATTGGTGATGACATTCCGGTAGCCACATATGGACGAGAACTTTTCCTGTTGGTCCGCCTTGTTCAACGAGCAGGAAAATGGTTCTCTTTGTCCCTCGCCCTTGGCACCGATATTGTTGCTGACATAACTGACAGGTTATTCTCTGACGTGCCTTGCTATCATAACCGTGCAAGATGTCACCGCTCTTTCTACTTCTAACCGACATGGTGGGCCCATAACCCACAGTTCCACAGGATCGAAACCGGACTCTCATGTACACCCTGTTGCCAAAGTTATTCCTTGTGCTTGACTTCATATGTAATTCACGGGCCACCTGCCTAGTGATCTATTCTGGTATCAGACGCAATACTTATTCCCATTGCTCTGAATTCCTTTCACACTTCGTTCCAGGCGACGAACGATTGCCTGTGCGCTTGACACTTCTATTTTGCACCTTCTTTGCTCTCGATAATGTCTTAAGTTTCAAATCGAGAGTTACTTTCCGCCACCTTCCCCGATGTTGTCTACCAGATAGTCTACCTTGCAGACGTCCATTCTTCCGGTATATGCCCTTATTCTTTCGTAAGTACGACGAAGATCCCGAGGAAAGGATGCCTACTTCATCATGATGACCTGAAGTAGAGAAATTAAGACATCAACGTAATGGATCGACCACTTCGAGAAGAGCAACCAAGACCGAGAAGAATCACTAGAATTCATAACCAGAACCTCCCGACCTTACGCCTCTTAAATCTCGGGACGAGATTTCTTGTAGTGGAGAAGAATTGTAATGCCCGGATAATTAAGCTACAGTAAAACTCTACTAATGACGCCACATCACCTTGTTTACTGTTGCTAATCATGGGTTAGTTCAAAATGTTTCGAATCCAAATTGGAATTAACCTCCAACAACCAAAGTTTTCAAACATTAAAACAAAAATGTTCGGATTGTGTAAATTATTGCATAGGTAATTATGATGAAGTAAACACAATTTTAGAAAAGGCCTAAATACTTTAAAATGAATTAAAACATAAAAGAAAATAAAGAAAAAGTACAACAAAAACAGAAAACTAACAAAAGGGGAAAAGACCCCCCTGGGCCAACTGACCCAACAGCCGGCCCATGTTGGCCACTTCACCCGGCCCATCCGGCCCCACTCCCTTT
>NC_041393.1:392734969-392739542 GCF_002162155.2 Triticum dicoccoides | reverse complement strand
ATCTAGATCGGATCGGGGCTTGGGGGCTCGACCCTGACCCCGTCGGCCGCCGCCGCGGCCATCTCGTCACCGGAGCCTCCCTGCCGGCTTGCTTCCTCTCCGGCGCGTCATCTCCTCCCTTGTCCTTGCGCCCTGCTGCCCCGTCCCCTGCTACCCATGGTGAGGCCCCAGCCTCCCCTCGTCCCGCGCCCAGACCGCGCGCTCCCCATCGCCTGTTCCGACCGCCGCGCCTCCCCACGCTCGTCCTGCGCTGTCCGCTACTACCTCTTGAGCACTGCGTTGGATTTCCCCGAAGAGGAGAGGATGATGCAGCAAAGTAGCGTAACTATTTCCCTCAGGTTTTTGAGAACCAAGGTATCAATCCAGTAGGAGGCCACGCACAAGTCCCTCGTACCTGCACAAAACAATAGCTCCTCGCAACCAATGCGATTAGGGGTTGTCAATCCCTTCACGGTCACTTACGAGAGTGAGATCTGATAGAGATGATAAATAATATTTTTGGTATTTTTGATATAGAGATGCAAAGTGTAAAGTAAAAGGCAAAGTAAAAACAAAGCAAGTATTAAAGTGATGGAGATTGATATGATGAAAATAGACCCGGGGGCCATAGGTTTCACTAGTGGCTTCGCTCAAGAGCATAAGTATTCTACGATGGGTGAACAAATTACTGTTGAGCAATTGACAGAATTGAGCATAGTTATGAGAATATCTAGGAATGATCATGTATATAGGCATCATGTCCGAGACAAGTAGACCGACTCCTGCCTGCATCTACTACTATTACTCCACACATCGACCGCTATCCAGCATGCATCTAGAGTATTAAGTTAAAAACAGAGTAACGCCTTAAGCAAGATGGCATGATGTAGAGGGATAAATTCATGCAATATGATAGAAACCCCATCTTGTTATCCTCGATGGCAACAATACAATACGTGCCTTGCAACCCTTTCTGTCACTGGATAAGGACACCGCAAGATCGAACCCAAAGCTAAACACTTCTCCCATTGCAAGAACTACCAATCCAGTTGGCCAAACCAAACGAATAATTCGAAGAGACTTGCAAAGATAACTCAATCATACATAAAAGAATTCAGAGAAGATTCAAATATTATTCATAGATAATCTGGATTATAAACCTAGAATTCATCGGTCTCAACAAACACACGGCAAAAAGAAGATTACATCGAATAGATCTCCATGAGAGAGGGGGAGAACATTGTATTGAGATCCAAAAAGAGAGAAGAAGCCATCTAGCCACTAGCTATGGACCCGAAGGTCTAAAGTAAACTACTCACACTTCATCAGAGGGGCTATGGTGATGATGTAGAAGCCCTCCGTGGTGGTTTCCCCCTCCGGCGGAGCTCCAGAACAGGCCCCGAGATGGGATCTCGTGGATACAGGAAGTTGCGGCAGTGGAATTAGGTTTTGGCTCCTGTTCTGATCGTTTGGGGGTACGTAGGTATATATAGGAGGAGGGAGTACGTCGGTGGAGCAACAGGAGGCCCACGAGGTAGGGGGTCCGCCCTAGGGGGGCGCCCCCCACCCTCGTGACCGCCTCTTTTGTTCCTTGGCGTAGGGTCCAAGTCTCCTGGATCACGTTCGGTGAGAAAATCACGTTCCCAAAGGTTTCATTCCGTTTGGACTCTGTTTGATATTCCGTTTCTTCGAAACACTGAAATAGGCAAAAAAAACAGCAATTCTGGACTGGGCCTCCGGTTAATAGGTTAGTCCCAAAAATAATATAAAAGTGGAAAATAGAGCCCAATATAGTCCAAAACAGTAAATAAAGTAGCATGGAGCAATCAAAAATTATAGATACGTTGGAGATGTATCAGGCATCCCCAAGCTTAATTCCTGCTCGTTCTCGAGTAGGTAAATGATAAAAAGAGAATTTTTGATGCGGAGTGATACTTTGGCATAATTTCAATGTAAATCTTCTTAATTGTGGTATGAATATTCAGATCCGAAAGATTCAAGACAAAGGTTCATATTGACATAAAAATAATAATAATTCAAGCATACTAACTAAGCAATTATGTCTTCTCAAAATAACCTGGCCAAAGAAAGTTATCCCTACAAAATCATATAGTCTGGCTATGCTCCATCTTCTCCACAGAAAATATTTAAATCATGCACAACCCCGATGACAAGCCAAGCAATTGTTTCATACTTATGACATTCTCAAAACTTTTTCAATCTTCACGCAATACATGAGCATGAGCCATGGATATAGCACTATATGTGGAATAGAATGGTGGTTGTGGAGAAGACAAAAAGAGGGAAGATAGTCTCACATCAACTAGGCATATCAACGGGCTATGGAGATGCCCATCAATAGATATCAATGTGAGTGAGTAGGGATTGCCATGCAACAGATGCACTAGAGCTATAAGTATATGAAAGCTCAATGAAAGAAACTAAGTGGGTGTGCATCCAACTCGCTTGGTCATGAAGACCTAGGGCATTTGAGGAAGCCCATCATTGGAATATACAAGCCAAGTTCTATAATGAAAAATTCCCACTAGTATATGAAAGTGACAAAATGAGAGACTCTCTATCATGAAGATCTTGGTGCTACTTTGAAGCACAAGTGTGGTAAAAGGATAGTAACATTGTCCCTTCTCTCTTTTTCTCTCGTTTTTTTTATTTGGGCATTTTCTCTTTTTTTTTCTATGGCCTCTTTTTTCATTTTTTTTATTTTTCGTCCGGAGTCTCATCCCAACTTGTGGGGGAATCATGGTCTCCATCATCCTTTCCTCACTTGGGACAATGCTCTAAAAAATGATGATCATCACACTTTTATTTTTCTTACAACTCAACAATTACAACTCGATTCTTAGAACAAAGTATGACTCTATATGAATGCCTCCGGCGGTGTACTGGGATATGCAATGAATCAAGAGCTACATGTATGAAAGAATTATGAACGGTGGCTTTGCCACAAATACGATGTCAACTACATGATCACGCTAGCAATATGATTGAGCGTGTCATAATAAACGGAACGGTGGAAAGTTGCATGGCATTATATCTCGGAATGGCTATGGAAATGCCATGATAGGTAGGTATGGTGGCTGTTTTGAGGAAGGTATATGGTGGGTGTATGATACGGCAAAAAGTGCGCGGTATTAGAGAGGCTGGCAATGGTGGAAGGATGGGAAAAAGTGCGTATAATCCATGGACTCAACATTAGTCATAAAGAACTCATATACTTATTGCAAAAATCTAGAAGTTATATAAGCAAAGTATTACGCGCATGATCCTAGGGGGATAGATTGGTAGGAAAATACCATCGCTCGTCCCCAATCGCCACTCATAAGGAAGACAATCAATAAATAAATCATGCTCCGAGTTCATCACATAACGGTTCACCATACGTGCATGCTACGGGAATCACAAACTTCAACACAAGTATTCTTTAAATTCACAACTACTCAACTAGCATGGCTGTAATATCACCATCTTCATATCTCAAAACAATTATCAAGCATCAAACTTATCTTAGTATTCAACGCACTCAAAAGAAAGTTTCACATATCTTGAATACCAAGTATATTAATATTGAGCAAATTACCATGCTATTAACGACTCTCAAAATAATCTAAGTGAAGCGTGAGAGATCAATAGTTTCTTTAAAATAAATCCACCACCATGCTCTAAAATATCTAAGTGAAGCACTAGAGCAAAAATTATCACGCTCAAAAGGTATAAGTGAAGCACTATGAGCAAAACTATCAAGCTTAAAAGATATAAGTGAAGCTCTATGAGCATTCTATCAAATTCCAATGTATGTATGGCTCTCTCAAAAGGTGTGTACAGCAAGGATGATTGTGGTAGACTAACAAGCAAAGACGCAAATAATACAAGACGCTCCAAATAAAACACATATCATGTGGTCAATAAAAATATAGCTCCAAGTAAATTACCGATGGAAGTAGACGAAAGAGGGGATGCCTTCCGGGGCATCCCCAAGCTTTGACTTTTTGGTGTCCTTGGATTATATTGGGGGTGCCATTGGCATCCCCAAGCTTAGGCTCTTGCCACTCCTTGTTCCATAATCCATCAAAAGAATTTACCCAAAACTTGAAAACTTCACAACACAAAACTCAATAGAAATCTCGTGAGCTCCGTTAGAGAAATAAAACAAAAGACTACTTTAAGGTACTGTAATGAACTCATTCTTTATTTATATTGGTGTTAAACCTACTGTATTTCAACTTCTTTATGGTTCATAGACTGAATTACCAGCCATAGATGCATTGAAATAAGCAAACAACACACGAAAAACAGAATCTGTCAAAAACAGAACAGTCTGTAGGAATCTGTAACTAACGCAAACTTATGGAACTCTAAAAATCCTACAAAAATAGGAAGTCCTGGAGAATTTGTCTATTGAACAGCATCAAAAATAATCAACGCAAAATCACGTTCCTGTGATTTAAAAAATATATTTGTGCGTGAAAAGTTTCTGTTTTTCAGCAGAATCATATCAACTAACATCGTAGGTTATCCTATAGGTTCTACTTGGCACAAACACTAATTAAAAGATAAAACCACATCTAAACAGAGG
>NC_041393.1:392734410-392734959 GCF_002162155.2 Triticum dicoccoides | reverse complement strand
CAAAGCTAAACACTTCTCCCATTGCAAGAACTACCAATCCAGTTGGCCAAACCAAACGAATAATTCGAAGAGACTTGCAAAGATAACTCAATCATACATAAAAGAATTCAGAGAAGATTCAAATATTATTCATAGATAATCTGGATTATAAACCTAGAATTCATCGGTCTCAACAAACACACGGCAAAAAGAAGATTACATCGAATAGATCTCCATGAGAGAGGGGGAGAACATTGTATTGAGATCCAAAAAGAGAGAAGAAGCCATCTAGCCACTAGCTATGGACCCGAAGGTCTAAAGTAAACTACTCACACTTCATCAGAGGGGCTATGGTGATGATGTAGAAGCCCTCCGTGGTGGTTTCCCCCTCCGGCGGAGCTCCAGAACAGGCCCCGAGATGGGATCTCGTGGATACAGGAAGTTGCGGCAGTGGAATTAGGTTTTGGCTCCTGTTCTGATCGTTTGGGGGTACGTAGGTATATATAGGAGGAGGGAGTACGTCGGTGGAGCAACAGGAGGCCCACGAGGTAGGGGGTCCGCCCTAGGGGG
>NC_041393.1:392724635-392734400 GCF_002162155.2 Triticum dicoccoides | reverse complement strand
CGCCACTCATAAGGAAGACAATCAATAAATAAATCATGCTCCGAGTTCATCACATAACGGTTCACCATACGTGCATGCTACGGGAATCACAAACTTCAACACAAGTATTCTTTAAATTCACAACTACTCAACTAGCATGGCTGTAATATCACCATCTTCATATCTCAAAACAATTATCAAGCATCAAACTTATCTTAGTATTCAACGCACTCAAAAGAAAGTTTCACATATCTTGAATACCAAGTATATTAATATTGAGCAAATTACCATGCTATTAACGACTCTCAAAATAATCTAAGTGAAGCGTGAGAGATCAATAGTTTCTTTAAAATAAATCCACCACCATGCTCTAAAATATCTAAGTGAAGCACTAGAGCAAAAATTATCACGCTCAAAAGGTATAAGTGAAGCACTATGAGCAAAACTATCAAGCTTAAAAGATATAAGTGAAGCTCTATGAGCATTCTATCAAATTCCAATGTATGTATGGCTCTCTCAAAAGGTGTGTACAGCAAGGATGATTGTGGTAGACTAACAAGCAAAGACGCAAATAATACAAGACGCTCCAAATAAAACACATATCATGTGGTCAATAAAAATATAGCTCCAAGTAAATTACCGATGGAAGTAGACGAAAGAGGGGATGCCTTCCGGGGCATCCCCAAGCTTTGACTTTTTGGTGTCCTTGGATTATATTGGGGGTGCCATTGGCATCCCCAAGCTTAGGCTCTTGCCACTCCTTGTTCCATAATCCATCAAAAGAATTTACCCAAAACTTGAAAACTTCACAACACAAAACTCAATAGAAATCTCGTGAGCTCCGTTAGAGAAATAAAACAAAAGACTACTTTAAGGTACTGTAATGAACTCATTCTTTATTTATATTGGTGTTAAACCTACTGTATTTCAACTTCTTTATGGTTCATAGACTGAATTACCAGCCATAGATGCATTGAAATAAGCAAACAACACACGAAAAACAGAATCTGTCAAAAACAGAACAGTCTGTAGGAATCTGTAACTAACGCAAACTTATGGAACTCTAAAAATCCTACAAAAATAGGAAGTCCTGGAGAATTTGTCTATTGAACAGCATCAAAAATAATCAACGCAAAATCACGTTCCTGTGATTTAAAAAATATATTTGTGCGTGAAAAGTTTCTGTTTTTCAGCAGAATCATATCAACTAACATCGTAGGTTATCCTATAGGTTCTACTTGGCACAAACACTAATTAAAAGATAAAACCACATCTAAACAGAGGATATATGGATTATTTGTTCCTAAACCGAAGCAAAAGCAAAAAAACTAAAAATAAAATTGGGTTGCCTCCCAACAAACGCTATCATTTAACGCCCCTAGCTAGGCATAAAAGCAAGGATAGATTTAACTAGTGCCATAATAATAAGATATATCTTGAAAACTCATCTCATATTCTCTACATTCGGCAGCAAGTTTCCTTTGAGGCAAGAAAAAGTAGTCAAAAGGGCTAAATTTAGTGGGACAAAAATCCCCAAGATCAATAACAGGAGGAACGGGTTCCTCCTTTGGCCCTTCATAGTGCACAACTATTTCATCACTAAAAGCATTCTTTTGGAAAAACCTTGTGAGCCTATACTCAAGAGAGTATCCTAGCTCATTATTTCAAAGGGCAAAATCATTATTAAGCTCGTTAATGCAATCAACCAAGACATTGGTAGGGACCTTTTTTCTAAGGTTCTCATTAAAAGCGACATAGTCCGAAGATTGAAAACGTCTAATTTCCTCTTGATCATAGAGGATCGCCTCTATGGGAGGACGACCGGCGTCCACCCTATAGTGCGCAAAGATTTCTTTAGCCTCTCTTATGATAAATCTAAATCCATGAGCCAAAAAGATGGTAATAGCGCGTTTAACAAAAGAATGCTCAATATTAGAGAATTCTAGAAAAATTCTTTGTATGCAAGGATGCATGTGCATAAATTGTCTTTCAAGCTCAACTATAAGCATAGCGACAGCATCCGCAAGACTACTAGTTCTATGAAGAATAGAACACCCCATGGATGGTAAAGCACCAGCACAAGTAAAGAAATCTTGAATAACACCTTTGCCAATGATGTTACCCCTACCGATTGGAAACTTTTTAGTATGCAAGAAAGGGGGTTAATCGGCCGGAGCCTCGGGATTTTCTGTGTTATTATTGTCCATATCAACGATAATCTCCCCAATTTCAGACATAGCGGCAAACAAAAGCAAGGCGGGAGAAAGAGAGCAAAAAGGAAAGGAGGAGAATGGGAAAGAGAGGGAGAATAAAACGGAAGGGTGAAGTGGGGGAGAGGAAAACAAGAGGCAAATGGCAGATAATGTAATGCGAGAGATAGGGATTGTGATGGGTACTTGGTATGTAGATTGACTTGCTCTTGCGTGAGCCTCCCCGGCAACGGCGCCAGAAATTCTTCTTGCTACCTCTTGGGCACTGCGTTGGATTTCCCCGAAGAGGAGAGGAAGATGCAGCAAAGTAGCATAAGTATTTCCCTCAGTTTTTGAGAACCAAGGTATCAATCCAGTAGGAGGCCACGCACAAGTCCCTCGTACCTGCACAAAACAATAGCTCCTCGCAACCAACGCGATTAGGGGTTGTCAATCCCTTCACAGTCACTTACGAGAGTGAGATCTGATAGAGATGATAAATAATATTTTTGGTATTTTTGATATAGAGATGCAAAGTGTAAAGTAAAAGGCAAAGTAAAAACAAAGCAAGTATTAAAGTGATGGAGATTGATATGATGAAAATAGACCCGGGGGCCATAGGTTTCACTAGTGGCTTCTCTCAAGAGCATAAGTATTCTATGGTGGGTGAACAAATTACTGTTGAGCAATTGACAGAATTGAGCATAGTTATGAGAATATCTAGGTATGATCATGTATATAGGCATCACGTCCGAGACAAGTAGACCGACTCATGCCTGCATCTACTACTATTACTCCACTCATCGACCGCTATCCAGCATGCATCTAGAGTATTAAGTTAAAAACAAAGTAATGCCTTAAGCAAGATGGCATGATGTAGAGGGATAAATTCATGCAATATGATAGAAACCCCATCTTGTTATCCTCGATGGCAACAATACAATACGTGCCTTGCAACCCTTTCTGTCACTGGATAAGGACACCGCAAGATCGAACACAAAGCTAAACACTTCTCCCATTGCAAGAACTACCAATCCAGTTGGCCAAACCAAACGAATAATTCGAAGAGACTTGCAAAGATAACTCAATCATACATAAAAGAATTCAGAGAAGATTCAAATATTATTCATAGATAATCTGGATTATAAACCTAGAATTCATCGGTCTCAACAAACACACGGCAAAAAGAAGATTACATCGAATAGATCTCCATGAGAGAGGGGGAGAACATTGTATTGAGATCCAAAAAGAGAGAAGAAGCCATCTAGCCACTAGCTATGGACCCGAAGGTCTAAAGTAAACTACTCACACTTCATCAGAGGGGCTATGGTGATGATGTAGAAGCCCTCCGTGGTGGTTTCCCCCTCCGGCGGAGCTCCAGAACAGGCCCCGAGATGGGATCTCGTGGATACAGGAAGTTGCGGCAGTGGAATTAGGTTTTGGCTCCTGTTCTGATCGTTTGGGGGTACGTAGGTATATATAGGAGGAGGGAGTACGTCGGTGGAGCAACAGGAGGCCCACGAGGTAGGGGGTCCGCCCTAGGGGGCGCCCCCCACCCTCGTGACCGCCTCTTTTGTTCCTTGGCGTAGGGTCCAAGTCTCCTGGATCACGTTTGGTGAGAAAATCACGTTCCCAAAGGTTTCATTCCGTTTGGACTCTGTTTGATATTCCGTTTCTTCGAAACACTGAAATAGGCAAAAAAAACAGCAATTCTGGACTGGGCCTCCGGTTAATAGGTTAGTCCCAAAAATAATATAAAAGTGGAAAATAGAGCCCAATATAGTCCAAAACAGTAAATAAAGTAGCATGGAGCAATCAAAAATTATAGATATGTTGGAGATGTATCAGGCATCCCCAAGCTTAATTCCTGCTCGTTCTCGAGTAGGTAAATGATAAAAAGAGAATTTTTGATGCGGAGTGATACTTTGGCATAATTTCAATGTAAATCTTCTTAATTGTGGTATGAATATTCAGATCCGAAAGATTCAAGACAAAGGTTCATATTGACATAAAAATAATAATAATTCAAGCATACTAACTAAGCAATTATGTCTTCTCAAAATAACCTGGCCAAAGAAAGTTATCCCTACAAAATCATATAGTCTGGCTATGCTCCATCTTCTCCACAGAAAATATTTAAATCATGCACAACCCCGATGACAAGCCAAGCAATTGTTTCATACTTATGACATTCTCAAAACTTTTTCAATCTTCACGCAATACATGAGCATGAGCCATGGATATAGCACTATATGTGGAATAGAATGGTGGTTGTGGAGAAGACAAAAAGAGGGAAGATAGTCTCACATCAACTAGGCATATCAACGGGCTATGGAGATGCCCATCAATAGATATCAATGTGAGTGAGTAGGGATTGCCATGCAACAGATGCACTAGAGCTATAAGTATATGAAAGCTCAACGAAAGAAACTAAGTGGGTGTGCATCCAACTCGCTTGGTCATGAAGACCTAGGGCATTTGAGGAAGCCCATCATTGGAATATACAAGCCAAGTTCTATAATGAAAAATTCCCACTAGTATATGAAAGTGACAAAATGAGAGACTCTCTATCATGAAGATCTTGGTGCTACTTTGAAGCACAAGTGTGGTAAAAGGATAGTAACATTGTCCCTTCTCTCTTTTTCTCTCGTTTTTTTTATTTGGGCATTTTCTCTTTTTTTTCTATGGCCTCTTTTTTAATTTTTTTTATTTTTCGTCCGGAGTCTCATCCCAACTTGTGGGGGAATCGTCTCCATCATCCTTTCCTCACTTGGGACAATGCTCTAAAAAATGATGATCATCACACTTTTATTTTTCTTACAACTCAACAATTACAACTCGATTCTTAGAACAAAGTATGACTCTATATGAATGCCTCCGGCGGTGTACTGGGATATGCAATGAATCAAGAGCTACATGTATGAAAGAATTATGAACGGTGGCTTTGACACAAATACGATGTCAACTACATGATCACGCTAGCAATATGATTGAGCGTGTCATAATAAACGGAACGGTGGAAAGTTGCATGGCATTATATCTCGGAATGGCTATGGAAATGCCATGATAGGTAGGTATGGTGGCTGTTTTGAGGAAGGTATATGGTGGGTGTATGATACGGCAAAAAGTGCGCGGTATTAGAGAGGCTGGCAATGGTGGAAGGATGGGAAAAAGTGCGTATAATCCATGGACTCAACATTAGTCATAAAGAACTCATATAGTTATTGCAAAAATCTAGAAGTTATATAAGCAAAGTATTACGCGCATGATCCTAGGGGGATAGATTGGTAGGAAAATACCATCGCTCGTCCCCAACCGCCACTCATAAGGAAGACAATCAATAAATAAATCATGCTCCGAGTTCATCACATAACGGTTCACCATACGTGCATGCTACGGGAATCACAAACTTCAACACAAGTATTCTTTAAATTCACAACTACTCAACTAGCATGGCTGTAATATCACCATCTTCATATCTCAAAACAATTATCAAGCATCAAACTTATCTTAGTATTCAACGCACTCAAAAGAAAGTTTCACATATCTTGAATACCAAGTATATTAATATTGAGCAAATTACCATGCTATTAACGACTCTCAAAATAATCTAAGTGAAGCGTGAGAGATCAATAGTTTCTTTAAAATAAATCCACCACCATGCTCTAAAATATCTAAGTGAAGCACTAGAGCAAAAATTATCACGCTCAAAAGGTATAAGTGAAGCACTATGAGCAAAACTATCAAGCTTAAAAGATATAAGTGAAGCTCTATGAGCATTCTATCAAATTCCAATGTATGTATGGCTCTCTCAAAAGGTGTGTACAGCAAGGATGATTGTGGTAGACTAACAAGCAAAGACGCAAATAATACAAGACGCTCCAAATAAAACACATATCATGTGGTCAATAAAAATATAGCTCCAAGTAAATTACCGATGGAAGTAGACGAAAGAGGGGATGCCTTCCGGGGCATCCCCAAGCTTTGACTTTTTGGTGTCCTTGGATTATATTGGGGGTGCCATTGGCATCCCCAAGCTTAGGCTCTTGCCACTCCTTGTTCCATAATCCATCAAAAGAATTTACCCAAAACTTGAAAACTTCACAACACAAAACTCAATAGAAATCTCGTGAGCTCCGTTAGAGAAATAAAACAAAAGACTACTTTAAGGTACTGTAATGAACTCATTCTTTATTTATATTGGTGTTAAACCTACTGTATTTCAACTTCTTTATGGTTCATAGACTGAATTACCAGCCATAGATGCATTGAAATAAGCAAACAACACACGAAAAACAGAATCTGTCAAAAACAGAACAGTCTGTAGGAATCTGTAACTAACGCAAACTTATGGAACTCTAAAAATCCTACAAAAATAGGAAGTCCTGGAGAATTTGTCTATTGAACAGCATCAAAAATAATCAACGCAAAATCACGTTCCTGTGATTTAAAAAATATATTTGTGCGTGAAAAGTTTCTGTTTTTCAGCAGAATCATATCAACTAACATCGTAGGTTATCCTATAGGTTCTACTTGGCACAAACACTAATTAAAAGATAAAACCACATCTAAACAGAGGCTATATGGATTATTTGTTCCTAAACCGAAGCAAAAGCAAAAAAACTAAAAATAAAATTGGGTTTCCTCCCAACAAACGCTATCGTTTAACGCCCCTAGCTAGGCATAAAAGCAAGGATAGATTTAACTAGTGCCATAATAATAAGATATATCTTGAAAACTCATCTCATATTCTCTACATTCGGCAGCAAGTTTCCTTTGAGGCAAGAAAAAGTAGTCAAAAGGGCTAAATTTAGTGGGACAAAAATCCCCAAGATCAATAACAGGAGGAACGGGTTCCTCCTTTGGCCCTTCATAGTGCACAACTATTTCATCACTAAAAGCATTCTTTTGGAAAAACCTTGTGAGCCTATACTCAAGAGAGTATCCTAGCTCATTATTTCAAAGGGCAAAATCATTATTAAGCTCATTAATGCAATCAACCAAGACATTGGTAGGGACCTTTTTTCTAAGGTTCTCATTAAAAGCGACATAGTCCGAAGATTGAAAACGTCTAATTTCCTCTTGATCATAGAGGATCGCCTCTATGGAAGGACGACCGGCGTCCACCCTATAGTGCGCAAAGATTTCTTTAGCCTCTCTTATGATAAATCTAAATCCATGAGCCAAAAAGATGGTAATAGCGCGTTTAACAAAAGAATGCTCAATATTAGAGAATTCTAGAAAAATTCTTTGTATGCAAGGATGCATGTGCATAAATTGTCTTTCAAGCTCAACTATAAGCATAGCGACAGCATCCGCAAGACTACTAGTTCTATGAAGAATAGAACACCCCATGGATGGTAAAGCACCAGCACAAGTAAAGAAATCTTGAATAACACCTTTGCCAATGATGTTACCCCTACCGATTGGAAACTTTTTAGTATGCAAGAAAGGGGGTTAATCGGCCGGAGCCTCGGGATTTTCTGTGTTATTATTGTCCATATCAACGATAATCTCCCCAATTTCAGACATAGCGGCAAACAAAAGCAAGGCGGGAGAAAGAGAGCAAAAAGGAAAGGAGGAGAATGGGAAAGAGAGGGAGAATAAAACGGAAGGGTGAAGTGGGGGAGAGGAAAACAAGAGGCAAATGGCAGATAATGTAATGCGAGAGATAGGGATTGTGATGGGTACTTGGTATGTAGATTGACTTGCTCTTGCGTGAGCCTCCCCGGCAACGGCGCCAGAAATTCTTCTTGCTACCTCTTGGGCACTGCGTTGGATTTCCCCGAAGAGGAGAGGAAGATGCAGCAAAGTAGCATAAGTATTTCCCTCAGTTTTTGAGAACCAAGGTATCAATCCAGTAGGAGGCCACGCACAAGTCCCTCGTACCTGCACAAAACAATAGCTCCTCGCAACCAACGCGATTAGGGGTTGTCAATCCCTTCACAGTCACTTACGAGAGTGAGATCTGATAGAGATGATAAATAATATTTTTGGTATTTTTGATATAGAGATGCAAAGTGTAAAGTAAAAGGCAAAGTAAAAACAAAGCAAGTATTAAAGTGATGGAGATTGATATGATGAAAATAGACCCGGGGGCCATAGGTTTCACTAGTGGCTTCTCTCAAGAGCATAAGTATTCTATGGTGGGTGAACAAATTACTGTTGAGCAATTGACAGAATTGAGCATAGTTATGAGAATATCTAGGTATGATCATGTATATAGGCATCACGTCCGAGACAAGTAGACCGACTCATGCCTGCATCTACTACTATTACTCCACTCATCGACCGCTATCCAGCATGCATCTAGAGTATTAAGTTAAAAACAAAGTAATGCCTTAAGCAAGATGACATGATGTAGAGGGATAAATTCATGCAATATGATAAAAAAAACATCTTGTTATCCTCGATGGCAACAATACAATACGTGCCTTGCAACCCTTTCTGTCACTTGGTAAGGACACCGCAAGATCGAACACAAAGCTAAACACTTCTCCCATTGCAAGAACTACCAATCTAGTTGGCCAAACCAAACGGATAATTTGAAGAGACTTGCAAAGATAACTCAATCATACATAAAAGAATTCAGAGAAGATTCAAATATTATTCATAGATAATCTGGATCATAAACCCACAATTCATCAGTCTCAACAAACACACCGCAAAAAGAAGATTACATCAAATAGATCTCCATGAGAGAGGGGGAGAACATTGTATTGAGATCCAAAAAGAGAGAAGAAGCCATCTAGCTACTAGCTATGGACCCGAAGGTCTGAAGTAAACTACTCATACTTCATCGGAGGGGCTATGGTGATGATGTAGAAGCCCTCCGTGGTGGTTTCCCCCTTCGGCGGAGCTCCAGAATAGGCCCCAAGATGGGATCTCATGGATACAGGAAGTTGTGGTGGTGGAATTAGGTTTTTGGCTCCTGTTCTGATCGTTTGGGGGTACGTAGGTATATATAGGAGGAAGGAGTACGTCGGTGGAGCAACAGGGGGGCCACGAGGCAGGGGGCGCGCCCTAGGAGGGGCCGCGCCCCCCACCCTCGTGACCGCCTCTTTTGTTCCTTGGAGTAGGGTCCAAGTCTCCTAGATCATGTTCGGTGAGAAAATCACGTTCCCGAAGGTTTCATTCCATTTGGACTCCGTTTGATATTTCGTTTCTTCGAAACACTGAAATAGGCAAAAAAACAGCAATTCTGGATGGGCCTCCGGTTAATAGGTTAGTCCCAAAAATAATATAAAAGTGGAAAATAAAGCCCAATATAGTCCAAAATAGTAAATAAAGTAGCATGGAGCAATCAAAAATTATAGATACGTTGGAGACGTATCATCCGCCTCCCTGCCTCCCTACTATCGCGCGCCGCTCCGCCCCTGGCCTCCTCCTCCTCCTCCAGTTGCTGTTGCCTAGGGTCATCGTCGTTCGCCACCGCTGCCCCTGTCCGCCTCCCCCCACCCCCACTCGCCAATGCTGCCCGCTGCGAACTCAGCCACGCGCACGCGCGCCCGGGCCCCTGCTGCTGCTCCCCCGCCTCCCTGCAACCCCGCTCGCCGACCGCGCCGCTCGCCTGCGCCCGCGGTGCTCCACCGTGGCC
>NC_041393.1:392680868-392724438 GCF_002162155.2 Triticum dicoccoides | reverse complement strand
CTGTTAAAAAAAGAATTAAACAATAATAATAATCAAATTAATTAATTAATTAACTAAATTATTTAACTTAATTAATCCTGATTAGACTAACCTAATCACTAATTAAGCTAACTAAACCTATTTAGTTAACCTAAGTCTATGACCAGTGGGGCCCACGTGTTAGTTTGACCAGTCAACCCCTCTGTTGGCTGCTGATGTCATGCTGATGCAGTAATACTAATTTCGAATTAATTTAATAATAATAATTTAGGAAATGTTTTAAAACTTTAAAAATTAATATAAATAAATCCGTAACTCGGATGGAAAAACTTTGTACATGAAAGTTGCTCAAAACGACGAGACAAATCTGAATACGCAGCCCGTTTGTCAGCCACGCGTCCCTAGCATAGCAAACCTGCAACATTTCACCTCCAGTTCATCTATCCGAAAGTACGAAACACCGGGGATACTTTCCCGGATGCTTCCCCCTTTCACCGGTATCACCTACTAGGGCACACCTAGCACCTCTCATTGTCATGTAATGCATCGTCATGCTTATGTTTGCATTGTATTTATTATTTCTTCTCCCTCTTCTCTCCGGTAGACTAAGAGACCGACGTTGCAGCTGTCCCGTTTGACTACGGAGTTGACGACCCCTCCTTCTTGCCAGAGCAACCAGGCAACCCCCCCCCTTGATCACTAGATGTCACCTATTCTACCCTCTACTGCTTGAATTAGAGTAGCATAGCCCATTACTGTTTTCGATTAATCCTATCCTGTTGCATAGCCTGTCATTGTTGTTACATCTGTTGATACCTTACCTGCAATCCTAAATGCTTAGTATAGGATGCTAGTTTATCATCTGTGTACCTACATTCTTGTCCATCTGCCTTGCTATACTATCGGACCGTGATCACTCGGGAGGTGATCACGGGTATATATTATACATACATACATACTATACAGATGGTGACTAAAGTCGGGTCGGCTTGTCGAGTACCCGCAAGTGATTCTGATGTGGGGGCTGGAAGGACAGGTGGCTCCATCCCGGTAGAGGTGGGCCTGGGTTCCCGACGGCCCCCGACTGTTACTTTGTGGCGGAGCGACAGGGCAGGTTGAGACCACCTAGGTGAAAGGTGGGCCTGGCCCTGGTTAGTGTCCATGGTTACTTCATAAATAACATGCTTAACGAGATCATGGTATTTGATCTGAGTCTGGACACTGGCCTATACGCACTAACCAACTACGCGGGAACAGTTATGGTCACTCGACGTCGTGGTATCAGCCGAAGCCTTCTTAACATCAGCGACTGAGCGGCGCGCGCCGGGTTGGACTGGAACGCCTGCCCTTGTATAAGGGAGGCTAGGTCTGCTCACTGGCCGCGTTCGCAACATGCAGGTGTGCAATGAGCGATGGGCCCAGACCCCTGCGCGCATAGGATTTAGACCGGCGTGTTGACCTCTCTATTGTGCCTAGGTGGGGATGTAACATGTTGATCTTCCGAGGCCGAGCATGACCCAGGAAAGTGTGTCCGGCCAAAGGGATCGAGTGTGTTGGGTTATGTGGTGCACCCCTGCAGGGAAGTTTATCTATTCGAATAGCTGTGTCCCTCGGTAAAAGGGCGACCCGGAGTTGTACCTTGACCTTATGATAACTAGAACCGGATACTTAATAAAACACACCCAGACAAGTTCCAGAGACAACCCGGTGATCGCTTTTCCACAGGCGACGAGGGGAGGATCGCCGAGTAGGATTATGCTATGCGATGCTACTTGGAGGACTTCAATCTACTCTCTTCTACATGCTGCAAGACGGAGGCTGCCAGAAGCGTAGTCTTCCATAGGACTAGCTATCCCCCTCTTATTCTGGCATTCTGCAGTTCACTCCACCGATATTGCCTCTTTACACATATACCCATGCATATGTAGTGTAGATCCTTGCTTGCGAGTACTTTGGATGAGTACTCACGGTTGCTTTGCTCCCTCTTTTCCCCCTTTTTCCTCTTCTCGGATGTCGCAACCAGGCGTTGGAGCCCAGGAGCTAGACGCCACCATCGACGACGACTCCTACTACACTGGAGGTGCCTACTACTACGTGCAGGCCGCTAACGACGACCAGGAGTAGTTTAGGAGGATCCCAGGCAGGAGGCATGCGCCTCTTTCGATCTGTATCCCAGTTTGTGCTAGCCATCTTATGGCAACTTGTTTAACTTATGTCTGTACTTCCGCTGACCCATTTATGTGCGAGCACTTGTATTCGAGCCCTCGAGGCCCCTGGCTTGTAATATAATGCTTGTATGACTTATTTTACTTTTCGAGTTGTGTTGTGATATCTTCCCGTGAGTCCCTGATCATGATCGTACATATTTGCGTGCATGATTAGTCTACGATTGAATCGGGGGCGTCACACCTTCACGGTCACTCGCAAAAGTGAGATCTAATAAAGATAGTAAAGTAAATATTTTTGGTATTTTTTTTGTATCGATTGGAAAGTAAAGATTGCAAAATAGTAAACGAGATGCGATATAAGGGAAAAGAGATGTAATATAATAGGAAAGAGACCCGGGGGCCATAGGTTTCACTAGTGGCTTATCTCAAGATAGCATGTATTACGGTGGGTGAACAATTACTGTCGGGCAATTGATAGAAAAGCGCATAATTATGAAGACATCTAAGGCAATGATCATGAATATAGGCATCACATCTGTGCCAAGTAGACCGAAACAATTCTGCATCTACTACTATTACTCCACACATCGACCGCTATCTAGCATGCATCTAGAGTATTAAGTTCATAAGAATGGAGTAACGCATTAAGTAAGATGACATCGTGTAGAGGGATAAACTCACGCAATATGATATAAACCCCATCTCTTTATCTTCGATGGCAACAATTCAATATGTTCCTTGCTGCCCCTACTGTCACTGGGAAAGGACACCGCAAGATTGAACCCAAAGCTAAGCACTTCTCCTAATCTTGCGGTGTCCTTTCCCAGTGATAGTAGGGGCAGCAAGGAACGTATTGAATTGTTGCCATCAAGGATAAAAAGATGGGGTTTATATCATACTGCTTGAGTTTATCCCTCTACATCATGTCATCTTGCTTAATGCGTTACTCTGTTCTTATGAACTTAATACTCTAGATGCATGCTGGATAGCGGTCGATGTGTGGAGTAATAGTAGTAGATGCAGAATCGTTTCAATCTACTTGTCACGGACGTGATGCCTATATACATGATCATGCCTAGATATTCTCATAACTATGCGGTTTTCTATCAATTGCTCGACAGTAATTTGTTCACCCACCGTAAGATATGCTATCTTGAGAGAACCCACTAGTGAAACCTATGGCCCCCGGTTCTCTTTTCCATCATATTATATCTCTTTTTATTATATTACATCTTGTTTACTATTTTGCAATCTTTACTTTTCAATCTATACAACAAAAATACCAAAAATATTTATCTTATTACCTCTATCAGATCTCACTTTTGCAAGTGGCCATGAAGGGATTGACAGCCCATTTATCGCGTTGGTTGCAAGGTTCTTATTTGTTTGTGCAGGTACAAGGCGACTTGCGTGTAACCTCCTACTGGATTGATACCTTGGTTCTCAAAAACTGAGGGAAATACTTACGCTACTTTGATGCATCACCCTTTCCTCTTCAAGGGAAAACCAACGCATGCTCAAGGGGTAGCAAGAAGCCCGCCGTGATTGAATCCCCCTCCGGCACATTGCCGGAAAAGGCCCCAGGATGGGATCTCACTGGTACATAAGGTTGCAGCAGTGGAAAAGTGGTTTCATGGCTCCCCCTGATGTTTCTTGGGTATAAGAGTATATATAAGCGAAAGAAGTACGTTGGTGGAGCTACGAGGGGCCCATGAGGGTGGGAAGCGCGCCTACCCCCCTGGGCGCACCCTCCTACCTCGTGGCCTCCTTGTGGCGTTCCAGACTTCAACTCCAAGTCTTCTAGTTTGCTTTTGGTCCAAGAAAGATCATCGCAAATGTTTCATTCTATTTGGACTCTGTTTGGTATTCCTTTTCTGCATAACTCTAAAATAGGCAAAAAAAACAGAAACTGGCACTGGGCCTCCGCTTAATAGGTTAGTCCCAAAAATAATATAATGAGCATATTAAATCCCATTAAACATCCATAACAGATAATATATAGCATGGAACAATCAAAAATTATAGATACGTTGGAGACATATCACCGGTCAAGCAGTTTGTTCGTTGTTTTAATGAGGAAAGGTGCAACGGAATTGGTGAAGAGATGGCCCGGCTCTTGGCAACAGGGTTTCATCATTGAAGTTTTTCATCCTGAGTGGTTGGCTAACTCGGTGCTGGTACTTAAGAAAAACGGCACTTGGCGTATGTGTGTGGATTATACAGACCTTAACAAGGCCTGTTCAGCAGATCCTTTTGCTCTCCCTCGTATTGATCAAATTATTGATGTTGCGGCAGGTTGTCAGCGTTTGAGATTTTTGGATGGTTTTTCTTGTTATCATCAGATCAAGATGGCAGTTAAGAACCAGGGACAGCTTTCATCACTCCCTTTGGAGCCTTCTGCTATGTGTCTATGCCTTTTGGGCTTAAGAGTGCCCAGGCGACTTACCAAAGGTGTGTTCAAAACTACCTTCATGGTCAGATTGGGCGCAATGTTCACGCTTATGTGGATGATATTGTTGTGAAATCCAGGAAGAAGGAGACTTTGAAGATGATCTGAAAGAGACCTTTGACAAACTCCGGGTCTATAGAATGATGCTTAATCCGGCCAAGTGTGTTTTTAGCGTGCCAGCAGGCAAGTTATTGGGTTTCCTGGTTTTTGAGAGGGGCATTGAAGCTAACCCGGAGAAAATTAAGGCTATCACTTCTTTGGCTAAGCCGGCGTGTATCAATGACATCTAGCATTTGGCGGGTCATGTTACGGCTTTGAGCTCGTTTATAAGCCGCCTGGGTGAGAACGCCATACCTCTGTATCAAATGATGAAGAAGACATGTGACTTTGTCTAGAGCGATGCTGCTAATGAGGCGTTTGAGGCGCTTAAAAACAGTTGGCTGAGCTGCCGATTCTTGCAGCTCCCATTGAGAAGGAGCCCTTGCTGTTATATGTGGCTGCAAACAACAGGGCTGTTAGTGTGGCAGTTGTGGTTGAAAGGAAGGAGTCAGGCAAGGAGTATCCAGTTCAAAGGCCAATTTATTATGTCAGTGAGGTACTCATTGAATCTAAGTAGAGATACCCACATTGGCAGAAACTAGTTTACGGCGTGTTCATGGCCAGTTGCAAGTTGAAGCAATATTTTCTTGGTCATCCCATCACTTTGGTTAGTTCTGCTCCATTGGGGGATATTATTGAGCTTGGACCACATGGCTTGAAGTATGTGCCCCGGACGGCTATAAAATCTCAGGCGCTTGTGGACTTTATCAATGATTGGACAGAGCTTCAGATGCCTGAGGATAAGCCGGACAATACATATTGGACTATTCATTTTGATGGGTCCAGACAATTGGAAGGCTCGGGTGCTGGAGTTATATTGACTTCCCCATGAGGTGATAAATTTTGTTATGTTTTAAGATTGATGTTCCCTTGTACTAACAATGCAGCTGAGTATGAAGCCTTACTCCATAGTCTTCGGATGGCTAAAGAGATGAATCTAAGCCGGGTAAGATGCTTTGGTGACTCAGATTTGGTGGCTCAGCAAGTGTTAGGAACTTGGAATTCAAAGGATCCACTCATGGCGGCTTATCGCCGAGAGGTTGATGCTATTGCTGGTCATTTCAAAGGATATCAAGTGCAGCATGTTGATCGAAGGAAAAATGAAGCAGTTGATGCGTTAAGCCGGCTAGGGTCTCAGCGTAAGCTGGTGCCCCCTAATGTTCTCCTGGATGTTTTGCATAACCCATCAGTAAAGTTGCCTACAGAGGAGGACTTGGTAGTTCCTGACCCGGAGGCACAATTGGTGGCGGCTCTCCATGTTATCCCTAATTGGACTGTTCCATATTTGGCTTATATGACCCGGGGCGAGTTACCTAAGGATGAAACCTTGGCCAGGCAAATAACCCGGAGGTCTAAGTCAATGACTATTGTCAATGGTGAGCTTCACAGATGCAGTGGTACAGGAGTGTTTCAACAATGTATTTCTCCTAAGGAGGGCCGTGAAATTCTAAGGGAGATTCATGAAGGAGATTGCGGTCATCATGATGGCTCTAAATCTCTTGTTGCTAAAGCTTTTCGTCATGGGTTTTATTGGCTGACGGCTCATGCTGATGCAGAAGATTTAGTCAGTAAATGTGATGGTTGTCAAAAAAATTCAAGACGAGCTCATGTGCCGGCTCAAGAATTAAGGATGATTCCATTTACTTGGTCGTTTGCACTCTGGGGGCTGGATATGGTTGGGCCTTTCAAAAGGTCTAAGGATAAAAAGACTCATCTCTTAGTAGTTGTTGACAAGTTTACAAAGTGGGTTGAAGCTAAGCCGGTCAGCAAATGTGATGCAGCCACGGCGGTTCAATTCATCAAAAGGTGATCTTTCATTTGGATACCCTCATAGTATCATCACTGATAATGGTACTAATTTGTCTAAGGGTGCAATGAAAGAGTTCTGTCAACAAGAGCATATCTGCCTTGATGTACCATCAGTGGCTCACCCCTAGTCTAATGGTCAAGTTGAACGAGCAAATCAAGAAATCTTGAGAGGTATCAAGCCTCGGCTTATGGTCCCTTTGTAGAGGACACCGGGTTGTTGGGTGGAAGAGTTTCCCTCAGTGTTTTGGAGTATCAATACCACCCCTAACAGATCTACGGGTTACATGCCTTTTTCATGGTTTACGGAGCAGAGGCGGTTCTCCCTAGTGACATACGTCATGACTTGCCCTGCGTGGCGGCTTATGTTGAAGCTGATAATGAGAAAGCACGTCAGGATGCTATTGACCTGTTGGATGAAGAGCGTGACCTTGCGGTGGCTCGCTCAGCGATTTACCAGGAAGATTTGTGTCGTTATCACAGTCGCCGGGTTAAAACCAGAACTTTTCAAGAAGGTGATTTGGTGCTCCGGCTCATCCAGGATCAAACTGACATGCACAAGCTTTCCCCTCCATGGGAAGGACCGTTTGTGGTCAGCAAGAATCTGAACAACCGGTCATACTACCTTACCGATGTTCGAGACCACAAGGACTCACGCACGTCGGAGGAGGAGACCCATCGGTCATGGAATATTGCTCGTCTTCGGCCTTATTACACCTGAGCCACCGACTCTTATGATGTACATACTTTTGTCATTGTATATATTATGATTAGTATAATAAAGCCGGCATCCCTGATGATTCAGGGCCTCTATTGTTTCATTTCTGAGAATCTGAGTCTCATTTACTTCATAAGGTTACTTGGGGGCTTCCTGCTCGTTGAGCATAGCTATGACCCTTTTGATCCAGCTTGTATGCCTTGATTACAAATACTTGGGGGCTTCCTGCTCATTGAGCATAGCTATGACTACCCTACTGGTCCGGCTTGTATGCTTGGATCGAGATATTACTTGGGGGCTTCTTGTTAAATGAACAAAAGCTTTGTTGTCCCATGTAATAGGCTTGGACGCCAGGTGTATTCATCAAAAATCTGGGTTATCTTGCCTTTGTATGCCTGCCACTCCAACCAAGTGCTCCTGGAATGACTCGTCGTACTCTTGATAGTTAATATTTTAAAGAACTTGAATTTGTCAAAGTTAAAGCAGCGATTTGGTCATGTGAGGCCCGGCTTACAGGTTTGAATTAAGGAGTAACTCAATGGTTGTGCAGCCCTTGAGTAGCACTTAATGTTGAGGCTTGGCAGCCTTTGAATGCCTTGATTTTTTGTTTTCTCTTGCCTTTGAATGTTTTTGGTGACTTATGTTTGTGCCATATTGATATATGGTTGAAATTCGATTCAGGCCATGATGCCTTGATCTTTATTTGATAAAATCCAGTGTTTTGATAACCCGGTCACTAGTATATGATGATCATATCTATGGAGTCCTATACTCTCAACTTTTGGGGGATGTTACCCTTTGCTGTCTAAGGCGTTGTAAGCCGGCAGCGTGATTACAGAGTGTTGTCCTCTGTATTGGGACTGTTTCCCTTATTGCACAATGGCCTTGTAAGCCTGCAATACACATAAGTATCACAGGTATGATATTTATTTTATTATAATCATATGAGGTTTTGATTAAGACGGCCCTTGTTATGGACGTTATAGTCACGAGTGGTTTGTCATGTGGGACTTTTTGACCCACCTTGGGGTAAACTGCCAAGGTATTTGTGCTCTGTTTGTATGCTGGGTTTATGACAATATGCTTAGGCAAAATTGATAATTAATATGAGCATTAACATTGGATCATCAAAGAAGATGGCCCAAAAGAGTTAAGTGTTTTTTGGCAAAGTATCTCTACTAGCGGATGTTAAGCCGGCCTGCGGCTTACTGATCTTAGCCTTGACGGGTTGAAGGTTGTGGGTCATCCAGCACCGGTTCATCCTGCTCCTCTTCACCCGTTGGCTGGAAGTCAGAGGTTGCCCAGTTGATCCGAGTCAAAGCTCCGAATAGAGCCTCATCACTTATAAGTGTTGACGGGTCAATATCAGGGGCAAAAGTGAGCTTACGGATCGGAGGAGTCAGGTCTTGTGAATCATGAATCGGAGCCTTGACCTTCTTGTTGTCAGCATCGTAAACCGGCTGATAATGTGACAGATTGGTATCTTCAGCCAGCTTGCTTGCTAGAGGATGCATTTCCCTTGCTATTGAAGCAAAGTCCTCTGCGCTGAAAGGACACCCATCCTCTTTCACGCTGGGATAGCTGTTCGCTAAGTCTGCTGGTTCAAGATCTGCTTGCCATGCCTTAGCCCGGGTTAGCGCGGCGAGAGCACCGGCTCTGGCAGCTGATTTCTTAAGCTCATCAATCCGTAGGGGCAGCACCGATAGATTCTCCAATGTGTCCTTGATAAGGGTTGGCGGCTGTTTCTTATGAGCGGCTATGCAGATAGCTTGTTGCGCACCAGTATATAATTGCTCTATGAGGGTGTAGGCGGCTTTCAATTTCTTGCGCATGTCTGAGCCAAGGTGGGTAACTCTGGAGCCTGCATAAACAAGAAAAATTTATAAGCCGGATGCATAGTGATTACAATGCATTGGAAGCAAGAATTGAGATGACATTACTTACCAAAGATGGCATCAGTCATGGCATTTACTTGTTGTTTTAAGCCGGCGAGCTCTTCAGTCACCGGCTTAAGAGCCGCTTCGGCATCTTCTGCTCTTTTCAAGAGAGCTGATTTTTTTGTTTCCCAGTCGTTTTGATCGGCCTTGAAGTCTTTCTTCAGCTTTTCTATTTCTGCCAAGGCAGTGGTTAGTTCTATTTTCGCCTTGGAGGTTTCAGATTGCTGAGACTTAATGTTTGCTTGAAGATCGGCGACTTGGGAGTCTTTGACAGTGAGTTCAGCTTGCAGGATATAAATAATAGCCGGGTTACAGTTATCTTAGTTGGAAGTCCCAAGCACAGTACAAGTATTTTACTTGGCACTTGGGGGCTAATGCACCTTGCTCTTTTTCAAGACAAGTTTATGATGACCTGATTGCTTTATGATGACTATAGCCGATTCATGGGGGCTATATGCTTGAATTTTCTGGACAAATATAGTAATGAGACCCGCCTTATCTTGACAGATTAAGCTGGCCCTTGAGGGCTACAGCTGTGAAATTAAATCATTATTATTTAAAGTGCTGGTTCATTCTGACAGATTAAGCCGACCCTTGGGGGCTACACATGCAAAGTTGAAGTACTACTATTGGAAGTCCCGATTTATCTTGAACGTATAAATCGGCCCTTGCGGGCTACTGGAATTTATCTACAAAGCTATTGAAGTTTATAGCACATTCTATTCTATCATGTCCAATAAACTTGGCGGCTAATGGAAGTGTATTTATATGAAGAGAGTTGTAGTGTTTACCTCAAAGCGCTCCTTCATCAAGTTTACTAAGTCGGCTTCATAGTCACGGCTTGTGTAAAGACGGTTCAAGTACCCAGAGTGATTTTCTTGGGCACTAAAGTGGGCATAGCTTTCCAGATTAGCTGACCACTTGCCCTTGTCAGCAACAGAAATTCCCTCCTTAGTGTTGTGCTTTGATAGGACAGTGGGGTTGCCTGGCTCTGCATAGCCATGCCCAGTGATGGTAACATCATCATCTTTTTTTTCAGCCGGCTTGATAGGGTTGGTCGGCTTAATGGGGCTTGGCGGATTGGTGATGGTTGCATCAACTTCCATCTGGTCCATGTCAATGTTGTGGTCAACCAGCGGCGGTTCATCGATGGTGACTTCAGGAGCTTAGCGGGAGGTCTCTGCTGACTGTTGCTCCAGCTCGGAAGGGTTCTCAGGAGTTTTTGTCACCTTCATCTTTTTGTTGGGCTTTGCCATAGCCTTGTTAATGAAGCACAAGATAAGATTAGTACAACAATTGAGTATATAATTGAAAGCAAAGACTTGACAGTCTTACCCAGGCACCGGTTTGAAGGCCGGGACGTGAGTTCTCGTTGAGTCCCCAGAGGGAGAATGAGACGTTCCCTGATAATTTGAATCATAAGGATTAAGAGGTTATCAAGAAAGACCGGCCCTGGGATAAGTTAAGTCGGAGTTTGTTGAGACCTCTGGACGACACTTGCGAGGAGCTGGGGTGTTCGGTAAGCCGGAGGAAAGGATCCCGCTCCCACTGTTTTGGGTTGTGCAGCGAGCTTCATGTTGCTGCTTCTTCAATATAAAGTTGGGATCCAAATAAGCCAAAGGATGAGAAAACCTTACTTTCTGACTTGCTTGGCAAGTTTTCTATTTTGGCACAGATTCTGAGCCGGAGGAAAGAACAATTACCTCTTCGTCGCCCGCACGGCTGGCTTCGGCTTCCTCCTGATAACAATCATTGTCAATCAGATGTACAAAAAATGAGCCAAGAGAGTCAAGTGCTACATCCGACTCATCATCATCACCGTCATCATCCAAGTTTAACTCGGAGGGATCAGTGGCCTTCTTCTTGACAGGCCTTTTGGTGGCCTTGGTCTTGGTACGGGTCGGTTTAGCCGGCTTATCTTGCGGCTTCTTCTTCCAAAATGGAGAGTCGGCCTGTTGAGGTCAAATGATGATAAGTGGACATTATTAACACAAATATGATTTAGATTGAATGCAGGGTGTGCAATACTTACAGCTGGCGGTTTGTTGAAAGTGCAGTAAGGACTAAGTCTAGTTTTATTGCATTTTGCCCAAGTTTCGTTCAGCAATGCCTTGGTGGCTTCAGTGATTTCAGCGTCAGATAGTTGAATGTCACAGTGGCGTTGGGGATCTCTCAAGTCACCGGTATATTCACACATTAAGCCGGGGTGACGTCTTAATGGCAAGATCCTCCAGGAGACCCAGCATCGAACGAGGTCGATAATGGTTAAGCCATTAGCCATGAAGGCTCTGAGCATAGAAAACATGGGCGCATACTTGGCCCGCTCCTTTGTACTGATCCGCGGTGGGAGTGGATGTGCATTGCTAAGACGGTGGTCACGGTAACCCGTTAGAGGATTCTCGTCTGCTGGAGATGTGTTTTGGCAATAGAACCAAGTTTGGTTCTAGTCCTTGGGATGGCTGGGCGGCTTGGTTTAAGGAAAGCTGGCTTCTTTTCTCTTCTGAACTAAAACTCCGCTGAGTTCCAAGCTGGGCCCGTCAGTAAACTCTGTTTGACGGTTTAAGTAGTAAAATTCTCTGAACAGTTCAACATATGGTTCTTCTTGAAGGTAAGCTTCACAGAACACTTGGAAGTTGCAAATATTGGACACGGAGTTGGGCCCAATGTCTTGAGGATGAAGTTGGAAAAACTGAAGTACGTCTCGAAAGAACTTTGAGCCGGGCGGGCTGAACCCCCGGATCATGTGGTCAGTGAAAACAATCACTTCTCCGTCCTTGGGCTCAGGAGAATTTTCAAGACCTGGGACCCTCCAGTGGATGTCCTCTTTCTTGGCCAGGGTGCCAGTTGCAACGAAATTGTTCAGGTCCTCCTCGGTGACCTGAGATGGTACCCAGTTGCATGCAGTGTATGTCTTAGTCATTGTTGATGATCTGAAAAGGAAAATTTTGTCGGTTTAAGGTTATGTTGTTAAGCCGTCTGTTGGTTCAAAGGTAAAGAGTGATGAAACATGCAGGTGTGTTAAGCTGGAGGATAGCATTGGAGTTATAAAGATAAAACTATTCGCAGCTTAAGAGGGGACTAATGGTACCTGGCGGGTTATGGTTTATGAGTTAAGCCGCCCACACAGTTATCGATTTTCAGACCTATGAGTGCAAAATTTGCAAGTATTGGACAAACAGCTTTCACAGATTGAGGCTATGATTTTGGATCTACCGCAGTTCAAATAACAGGAAAAAAATTAACCTAAGTTGCGGCAGTTGCGCAGTTCATGTGTCCAGATTGGATCTCTCACGCAGAGGAGATGTTCAAATATCATAAATGAGTACTACAACTAATGCCGCACAGGAGGAGCACTAAGTTCGGATCAAAACTACAGGGGACAGAGACGAACTAAGAAGAACGAAGATGAACTCCGAAGAACTCAAGAAAACCCTAGTGGGATCTACGGTGAGGAAAGGAGAAAAGCTTACTAATATGTCTCCAACGTATCTATAATTTTTTATTGTTCCATGCTATTATATTATCTATTTTGGATGTTTTATGGGCTTATTATACACTTTTATACTATTTTTCGGACTAACCTATTAACCGGAGGCCCAGTCCAAATTGTTGTTTTTTTGCCTATTTCAGTGTTTCGCGGAAAAGGAATATCAAACGGATTCCAAACGGAATGAAACCATTGGGAGAGTCGTTTTTGGAACAAACGCAATCCAGGAGGCTTGGAGTGGACCTCAAGGAAGCAACGAGGTAGCCACGAGGCGGCCACGAGGCAGGGAGGCGCGCCTAGGGGGTAGGCGCGCCCCCACCCTCGTGGGCCCCTCGTGGCTCACCTAACCGACTTCTTTCGCCTACATATACTCACATACCCTAAAAACGAGCACCACAAAACCCTATTTCCACCGCCGCAACCTTTTGTACCTGTGAGATCCCATATTGGGGCCTTTTCCGGCGCTCCGCCAGAGGGGAAATCGATCACGGAGGGCTTCTACATCAACACCACGGCCTCTCCGATGATGTGTGAGTAGTTTACCTCAGACCTTCGGGTCCATAGTTATTTGCTAGATGGATTCTTCTCTCTCTTTGGATCTCAATACAAAGTTCTCCTCGATCTTCTTGGAGATCTATTCAATGTAATTCTTTTTGCGGTGTATTTATCGAGATCCAATGAATTGTGGGTTTATGATCATGAGGGTTTATCATCAAGATTATCTATGAACAATATTTGAATCTCCTCTGAATTCTTTTATGTATGATTTGTTATCTTTGCAAGTCTCTTTGAATTATCAGTTTGGTTTGGCCTACTAGATTGATCTTTCTTGCAATGGGAGAAGTGTTTAGCTTTGGGTTCAATCTTGCGGTGTCCTTTCCCAGTGACATCAGGGGCCGCAAGGCACGTATTGTATTGTTGCCATCTAGGATAAAAATATGGGGTTTATATCATATTGATTGAGTTTATCCCTCTACATCATGTCATCTTGCCTAATGTGTTACTCTGTTCTTATGAACTTAATACTCTAGATGCATGCTGGATAGCGGTCGATGTGTGGAGTAATAGTAGTAGATGCAGAACCGTTTCGGTCTACTTGTCGCGGACGTGATGCCTATATACATAATCATGCCTAGATATTCTCATAACTATGCACTTTTCTATCAATTGCTCGAGAGTAATTTGTTCACCCACCGTAATACTTATGCTATCTTGAGAGAAGCCACTAGTGAAACCTATAGCCCCGGGGTCTATTTTCCATCATATAAGTTTCCGATCTATTTTATTTTGAAATCTTTACTTTCCAATCTATATCATAAAAGTACCAAAAATATTTATCTTATTATCTCTATCAGATCTCACTTTTGCAAGTGGCCATGAAGGGATTGACAACCCCTTTATCGTGTTGGTTGCAAGGTTCTTATTTGTTTGTGCAGGTACAAGGGATTTGCGTGTAGCCTCCAACTGGATTGATACCTTGGTTCTAAAAAACTGAGGGAAATACTTACGCTACTTTGCTGCATCACCCTTTCCTCTTCAAGGGAAAACCAACGCATGCTCGAGAGGTAGCAAGAAGGATTTCTGGCGCCGTTGCCGGGGAGTCTATGCACAAGTCAAGACATACCAAGTACACATCACAAACTCTTATCCCTCGCATTACATTATTTGCCATTTGCCTCTCGTTTTCCTCTCCCCCACTTCACCCTTGCCTTTTTATTCGCCCTCTTTTTCCCGTTCACCTCTTTTTTGCTTGCCTCTTGTGTGCTTGTGTGTTGGATTATTTGTCACGATGGCTCAAGATAATACTACATTGTGTGATTTTTCCAATACCAACAACAATAATTTTCTTAGCACTCCGATTGCTCCTATTACCGATGCTGAATCTTGCGAAATTAATGTTGCTTTGTTAAATCTTGTCACGAAAGATCAATTCTCTAGCCTTCCTAGTGAAGATGCAGCTACACATCTAAACAACTTTGTTGATTTGTGTGATATGCAAAAGAAGAGAGATGTGGATAATGATATTGTTAAATTGAAGCTATTTCCGTTTTCACTTAGAGATCGTGCTAAAACTTGGTTTTCATTTTTACCTAAAAATAGTATTGATTCATGGAATAAGTGCAAAGATGCTTTTATCTCTAAGTATTTTCCTCCCGCTAAGATCATCTCTCTTAGAAATGATATTATGAATTTTAAGCAACTTGATCATGAACATGTTGCACAAGCTTGGGAGAGAATAAAATTAATGATACGTAATTGCCCTACACATGGTTTGAATTTATGGATGATTATTCAACAAAATTATGCCGGATTGAATTTTGCTTCTAGAAATCTTTTAGATTCGGCTGCGGGAGGCACTTTTACGAAAATCACTTTAGGAGGAGGCTACTAGACTCCTAGATAATATTATGATTAATTATTCTCAATGGCACACCAAAATTATTCTCAATGGCACACCGAAAGATCTACATGTAAAAAGGTTCATGTGATAGAAGAGATTAATGTTTTGAGTGGAAAGATGGATGAACTTATGAAATTATTTGCTAATAAGAGTGTTTCCTCTGATCCTAATGATATGCCTATATCCACTTTGATTAAGAATCATAATGAATCTATGGATGTGAATTTTGTTGGTAGGAACAATTTTGGTAACAACGCTTATAGAGGAAACTTTAATCCTAGGTCGTTCCCTAGTAATTCCTCTAATAATTATGGTAATTCCTACAACAACTCTTATGGAAATTTTAATAAGTTGCCCTCTGATTTTGAGATTACTGTTAAAGAGTTTATGATTTCTCAAAAGAATTTCAATGCTTTGCTTGAAGAAAAATTGTCTAAGATTGATGAGTTGGCTAGGAACGTGGAGAATTTCCCTTGATGTTGATTCTTTGAAACTTAGATCTGTTCCACCTAAGCATGATATCAATGAGTCCCTCAAAGCCATGAGAATTTCCATTGATGAGTGCAAAGAAAGAACCGCTAGAATGCGTGCAAAAAAAGATTGCTTTGTAAAAGCGAGTTCTTATAGTTTTCATGATGATAGGGATGAAGATATAAAAGTGATTGATGTGTCTCCTATTAAATCTTTGTTTTGCAATATGAATCTTGATAATGATAGGACTAGAGATGAGTCAACTTTAGTTAAGAGGCGTCCCAATGATTCAGAGTTTTTAGATCTTGATGCAAAAATTGGTAAAAGTGGGATTGAAGAGGTCAAAACTTTACATAGCAATGAACCCACTATTTTGAATTTCAAGGAATTTAATTATGATAATCGTTCTTTAATAGATTGTGTTTCCTTGTTGCAATCCTGTTAAATTCTCCTCATGCTTATAGTCAAAATAAAGCTTTTACTAAACATATCGTTGATGCTTTAATGCAATCTTATGAAGAAAGACTTGAATTAGAAGTTTCTATCCCTAGAAAACTTTATGATGAGTGGGAACCTACTATTAAAATTAAAATTAAAGATCATGAATGCTATGCTTTTTGTGATTTGGGTGCTAGTGTTTCCACGATTCCAAAAACTTTGTGTGATGTGTTAGGTTTCCGTGAATTTGATGATTGCTCTTTAAACTTGCACCTTGCGGATTCCACCATTATGAAACCTATGGGAAGGATTAATGATGTTATTATTGTTGCAAATAGGAATTACGTGCCCGTAGATTTTATTGTTCTTGATATAGATCGCAATCCTTCATGTCCTATTATTCTTGGTAGACCTTTCCTTAGAATGATTGGTGCAATTATTGATATGAAAGAAGGAAATATTAGATTCCAACTTCCATTAAGGAAAGGCATGGAACACTTTCCTAGGAAGAAAATCAAATTACCTTATGAATCTATTATGACAACCACCTATGAATTGAATACTAAAGATGGCAATACCTACATATGTTCTCGCTTTTATGCCTAGCTAGGGGCGTTAAATGATAGCGCTTGTTAGGAGGCAACCCAATTTTATTTTTGTTCTTTGCTTTTTGTTCCTGTTTAGTAATAAATAATTCATCTAGCCTCTGGTTAGATGTGGTTTTATGTTTTAATTAGTGTTTGTGCCAAGTAAAACCTATAGGATCTTCTTGGGTGATAGTTAATTTGATCTTGCTGAAAAACAGAATGTCACAGCCCTAGAATTTGATTGAAAATAGTTGCACAAGCATCCATGCATCATGTCTAAATTTCTTTGAAAGTTGAAATGGGGATTGCTCAAACCCTAGCACCAGATCAAATCAACTAGGTTCAAATAAAAATATTCTCAATGAACCCAAAATATTCTTCAGAAAAGTTCATTATTTTTGGATTGGTCTAGAACCTCTCCCAAAAATGGTGCATATTTTTCTAGGTCATTCTGGATTTTTGAATTAAATCATATGGTATTTGCATTTGGGCATTTAATTTCTAAATAATATTTTAAATGCTCAAATAATCACAAACTGAAATGTTTGTTGTTGGACATATTCCAAACAGTGACATTGAGCAGTTTCATGATTTTTGGAAATGCCCTGGCATTTTTATTAAAGCCAAACACAATTACAGAAAATAGAAAATGAAAATAAAAGAGAGAGAAAGGAACCTACCTAACTTACCTGTGAAGCCCACCTGGCGGCCCAAGTGGCCGGCCTAGCCCACCAGGCGACCCTTCTGTCGTCTTCCTCCCCCTCGCCCCGAAGCAGCTCGGTGGCAAGCGCCGACGCCGCCCTGGCCACCTGCTGCTTGCCACCGAGGCGCCCCCGACGCGTCTGGATCCACCCCGCAGCCCCCTCTGTCTCTCCCCTCGCTCTCTGCTCTCTCTCGACCCCTTCCCCCTCCTCTGCTCTCTCTCCCTCCCATGCCCGAGCACAGCCGTCGCCGCCGCTCGCTGTTGCCGCGCCCACCACCACGGCCTCGCCTCTCCGACGAGTCCAAAAGCTCCGCGCCGTAGCCCTCGTCCTCCCCGCCAAGCCGTGCGTCTCCGGACGCCCTGTGGAGCCGCCATCGCCGTCGTCTTCAACCTCCAGCATCGGAGATCGTCGTCGCCGTTCTGCACACGTTGGACCGTCCCCGAGCTCTCCGACGATTCCATCGGATGCGCTGTGAGCTTCCCGTGGACACAGCCGCTGCAGCTTGCAGCAGAGCACACCACTTCACTCCGCGTGCTCCCACGAGGATACCGCACCCACTAGCTCGTCCGGTAACTCATCCCCGCGTCCAGTTCGTGCTCGCACGAACTCCGACCGCCGCAAAAGTTGCCGCCGCCGTCGATTTAGTCCACTCTGGCGCGAGCAGTTGCCGCCCTTGGATGCGCGAGACTCCCAGCTTTCCATAGCCACAAACCGTGTCCAAAACCGAGCCCTGTGGGTGTTTCCCGAGCACCTCCGCCGTCTCTGGCGTTGCCGGCGACAAGCCGTGGACCAAGTCCGGCGAGGTTGACCCGTTTGACCTGGGGTTTGACCCCCCCCCCCGGGGTCACTGACGTGCGGGCCCGTCTCTGTTAACCTTTAGTTAGATTTAGGTTAGTGCTAATTAACCCAGACAGTTAGTTTAGACACTAACCAGTGGGCCCGGGCCCTAATTAACCTAGGTTAGTGCTGACGTAACACTAACTAACCCTATTAGTTAGCTGTTACACTGACATGTGGGCCCCAGCTGTCAGGTTTGACCTGGGCTGGCGCCTTTGACCTAATGACGTCACCCCGGCGTCATGCTGACGCAGTTAATCTTCTTCTGTATTTATTCTTATTCAGGAAATCCAGAAAATTGCCTAAACTTCTAAAATTCATAGAAATTAAACCATAACTCCAAATGAAATAAGTTATATATGAAAAATGATCAGAAAAATCCAATCTATCCACCTATACCGGTTTCATGCATGTTTAAACAACTTAACCTTGCTGTTTAGCTCAAAACATGTTAATGCACTTTATAAACCCATAACTTGAGTTTGCATTTGAATCTTTGATTCAAATGAGCTCAAACCACCCTGGTTATAGTTGCATTAGCTCAATCAACAGCATATTGCCATGTCACATTCATGCATCATATTGTTGCATTGCATTGATTGTGATCCTTCTCTGTTTGTCGGTGTTGTTCCCTCTCGATAGACGTGGTTCCGACGATGAGTTCGATGACACCGATGAAGAGCTATACTATCTTCAGAAGTGCCAGGCAAGCAAAACCCCCTTGTTCATTCCAATACAATCCCACTCTCTCGCTCCTGCTCTCTTTTACTGCATTAGGGCAACAACGATTCAACTGTTACATGCTGCAGTAGTTGAACCCCTTTATCCTCTGCATGACCTGTCATTGCCACAGTAAATAGATGAAACCCACTAGCATGAGTAGGAGTTGTTTGAGCCCTGATGTGCCTACTCATTCATGCTTGTTTGTCATGCCTGCTATTGCTTAGAGTTGTGTCAGGTCTGATTCATCAGGGATGAATTGGAGGTGTGTGAACATGTCCTATTGTTGAGATCTAAGTGTGTGAACACGATTTGGTAAAGGTAGCGGTGAGAGGCCATGTAGGAGTACATGGTGGGTTGTCTCATTGCAGCCGTCCTCAGGAACTGAGTTCTATGTTTGTGATCCATGAACAGCTACTACCACAAATTGGGATCCTTAATTGACTCTCTCGACTTATTAATCAACGCGATCTCTGTCCAGGAGTTGCAACTAGTTTCCGGTGTTTGTAGGTAGTATTAGTAGTCTACCAAGTGGCACCCGGTACAGGTGGGCTTGGGACAGACTAGGCACAGTGGCACGGTGTACCAAGCGTAGATCCAGCCGTCGAGGTGGGCTTGGGAACCCTGCTCACATCGTTTGGGGCCGTGAGCGACACCCCGGCCGGATCTCCTTGCGGATGGAACCCGAATAGGCGATAAACCTGGACGAGAGACTTGTGTGGTTAGTCAGGTCGTGGCCAACACCCTCGCTGGGCTTCCGCTTGAAGGTTGCCGAGTACATGTCGTGTAAATGGCGGTAAGTGGTGAGAGCGTGTGTGAAGAAGTACACCCCTGCAGGGTTAATATGATCTATTCGAATAGCCATGTCCGCGGTAAAGGACTTCCGGGTTGCCTGTACAGTTCATAGACAAGAGAAAGTGGATACTCTAAAATGCGCAAGATAAGCGTGAGTGCTATGGATGGCGTTCTCGTAGGGAGACGGGAGCGGATCCATAATGGTGTAATGATATGGTGAATATGTGGACTCGTATGCGCCACCTCAAAAGAGTTACACTGCAGTCGTAGTTCAGGATAGCCACCGAGTCAAAGCTGGCTTGCTGCAGTCAAACTCCACCATCCCCTTTGTTGATAATGATGCATATGTAGATAGTTCTGATGTAAGTCTTGCTGGGTACATTTGTACTCACGTTTGCCTATTTTATGTTTTTGCAGAGAGACTTTAGTCTCACTAATAGTTCCACGTGGACTTCAACGTTTAGCTTGTTACCTCAGCTACGATCTTGTGCCCTCGGCAGGATCTGGTAGATAGTCAGGCTTCTCAGCCTTTTTCATTTGTAGATGTCTGTACTCAGACATGCTAAGCTTCCGCTTGTGCTTTGACTTGTATGCTCTGAATGTGGGGTCGTGAGACCCATGTTTGTAATATCTCGCTCCTCGGAGCCTATTGAATAAAATACTTGAGTCGTAGAGTCATGTTGAGATGCCATGTTGTATTTGCACATATCGAGCATATTGTGTGTATGTTATTGAAATGCTTGGTATGTGTGGGATCTGACTATCTAGTTGTTTATCCTTAGTAGCCTCTCTTACCGGGAAATGTCTCCTAGTGCTTCCACTGAGCCATGGTAGCTTGCTACTGCTCTGGAACACTTAGGCTGGCCGGCATGTGTCCTTCTTCATTCCTATGTCTGTCCCTTTGGGGAAATGTCACGCGATGAATACCGGAGTCCTGTTAGCCCACTACAGCCCGGTTCACCGGAGTCCTGCTAGCCCAGTGCTACAGCCTGGATTCACTCGCTGATGACCGACACGTTCGATGCTGGGTCATGGATGCCTGTCCCTGTAAGTTTGTGCCACTTTGGGTTTACGACTAGCCATGTCAGCCCGGGCTCCTTATCATATGGATGCTAGCAACACTGTCATATACGTGTGCCAAAAGGCGCAAACGGTCCCGGGCAAAGGTAAGGCGACACCCGTGGGGATACCGTGCGTGAGGCCGCAAAGTGATATGAGGTGTTACATGCTAGATCGATGTGGCATTGAGTCGGGGTCCTGACAGCTTTGGTATCAGAGCTTGACTGCCTGTAGGATTACCAAGCCAAACTGGTCGAAGTTGAGTCTAGAAATTCTTTAGTTATATAAGGGAATTGATTGTGGGATGGAACGTAAGGCTCTTTTTACTCCTTATACCCTATGCCTTCTGATCCGAGTCATCATATCTTTCCTACGGGGTTAAGGAACTAGGCTATCTCTTCTTTCTATCAGGATCACGTGTTACTAATCCGTAGACTTATAAGACTGTTGGATTTAAGCCTCTGTTCAGTTCCTACTACTTCCGTATGTTTACTATTGATCTCGAAATCTTGATATTGTGCTTCTGAGTGGATATGCCACCATTTTTGTAGCATGTCTCCAATCTTTTTGAGCATTTACAGCCGTTATGTTGTCCGAGTCATCCCAGGTTTCTAAATAGTCTGATGCATTTGCAAAATCCTTTCCCTCTGGTTTCGATGTTCTTTTAGGCCAGGTTAATCACACTAATTGCTGAGTTGAGGTACTCTATTGCCTCATATATGTTGGAGTTATTATTATGACCCTAGGTGTCTAGAGTATCACCTAGTAATCCAGTCATGCTTTGTGTTCCCAGTGTGATGATTCTGCCCATCATTCTCGAAAGCATCCCGTGATGCCACTTAGTAGTAGGTATTCTACTCCTGGGTTTCTGAACCCGAGATTTCCCTACTTACTTCATGTTGTTAGTGTTGCTCGTACCTTTAGGATATTAGTAACCTTTGCGATAGTCCTCGAGGTCCGTGGTATATCGTTCTTCCAAATACCATGAACCATTCTTGGCAGGAGTTCTTTTGAACCAAAAGATCACAACCAGAGTGCTTTTGATGAGTTCTCCATTCTATATTGTGAATCTGCCAGTTCTACCTTCTGCATGGGTTATCCGGAAGAAATGTTAAGCTTTGCTCGACATACTAATCTATGCATCCACAACTCAGAAAGATATATGTTCCTTTGAGTTTTCCCTCTTCAGTCGTATTCTGATCTTTGTCTATCAATTGATAGTCAGGAGTAATTGTGCATTCGTGTCATCGATGCTTATTAATCTTGTGGTCCGTCAAGCCATTCTATTCAGGATGACTAGGAGAAACAAACTCCAGTACCTCATCCATATCCAGGATTGGGTCAAAATAGTTGTGCTCCGCAGATCAAAATGCCAACCCAGCTTTTGATTCTGTTCTACCCAGAAGTACTACCGTCTTTATGTCAGGATTTTCATGAGAATTGCATCGGCTCTTGTGAATTCTTGACGTAGTGATACTTCTCGCCATCATTACTCATTCCTCGGTTCCGTGTTGTTGCAACCGGAATGCCGACAAGTGAACCGTGATGTGTGAAACAAATACTCCTAGCAACCTTGTTGCTTGGTAGTTAAAGGACAGTATTCTCATTCTTAGCGTGTTGGTTATTAAATTATCATCCTAAGATTGATCGTGCTACCTAGTCCTTATTTCCTGGTGCACTCTTCAATCAATGAGTTAGGATTGTGCCGATCCCTCGCTTATTTGATCATATCGTCTTGCCCTGAAAAGCAAGATCGTTCTCGAGCTTAGTAACATACCGGTGGTTCGTGATTTTCCGAATATCTTCTCGGAAGTATCACCAGGTTGTCTCCTGACTACTATGTTGAGCTCGTGGTCAAGTTGGTTCTCTTATAAACCATCCCTTCTCCAAGAATCTGTGTTGGATACCCCTGAGCTAGTTGTTTAAGCTGAACAGCAACTTGCAGAGTTGGCAGATGGAAGCTTGTCCGATTTAGTTAATCTTATGGGATATCTTGTATGTGTGTTGAAGAAAGATGGTATCTTCATCGATTGATCCTCGTGACCAGTTGTTGGACCTATTGTCTTGCCAAAACTTTGATTTGAGTTTGGGCTATCCTCAAATCAAATCAGAACCAACGATGTTCGTAATGTTGTCTTACTCGTGGATTTTCCTCGAGCATACACCATTATATCTTTTGGTCTGACCAATGCTATCACCTTGTCCACGTAATTGTGGAATTCCATTCATATGGAAAACTGGATGAATTGTTGTTGAGCCATCGACAACATCCTCGTCTTCTCCAAAATTTTGTTGAACATTAAGCTAGTGTTGGACACTTTTGAAAGCATTTCTTCACGCTAGCTCATGAAGCATATGTTCGGATGTAAGAAGTGACTTCCTCCAGTTCATGCGCATCTGATGCAAGTTGCCACCATGGATTCAAGAAAGTCAATGTTGCTTCCTTTGGAATCATCCCAATCAGTCATGCATACGTGCGAAGTATTCTGTGGTTTGGAGACTTGCAACCTTCATTCCATATGTATCCCTAGCACACCAAGACACTAACTGATTTGTTCAAGGAGAAGAAGTTCCTTCATAAGAGCTAATCATATAACTTATGCAAGGACTTCGTTATCCACGGTGATGGTTCCCAACAAGAACTCGGTAGTGTTTTATTGTAAGACTACCACGTGGTCATGCTTGTCTAGGACATCGTGTTCACATGTGTGTAGCAGAACCAGCTCATGCCTTGGAGTTTGCTATCGTAGTTCATTTCCCGAGAATCTCGCAACGTCATCTCATCGGTTTGTGTTGCAAACTTTCATTTTTCTTTCTAGACTTGATGAGTCTGGAATATCACGTTACCAACCAGATCTGAATCTCAGGCAGATATGATGGTTGGAACCTTTCCAAGATCTATGATGTAGGTCTCGACAAGGTTGATGTTCTGGCCGACACACCTAGCCGGAAGATCTATCATTGTAGTATCTTGATTGAGCAAGTCGACCATCTTCTCCATGAGGATTTCGAGTGACTTATTATAGAAGTTGCTCCTTATGGATCCTTTGTATTCCGAAGTCCGACCTTTACTTGATGGCCATGTTGATGTTTTCAAGCATGATCGTGGTACCTAGAACATCAAGGAGAACATTAGAAGCGGAGTGCTAAATGTCTCTCGTTCGATCATCCAGATTTTGCTTCCTTGGCTCCGCTAAGGTGAAATCCGAGAAGGTTATCTTCCTTTGTATCTGCATCGTCCATCGCTGTTCATCATGGTAGTACGTTGTGTTGCCATGATCCTTGACACGGATATTGGTAAAACCTTGATGAATATGGAAATGCTCAAGTTCTTGAGAGCACGCACAAGCGCTAGGTGTTATCATCGGCACTAACCGGGATTGCTCTCAGTTTCCTCGGTTATGCTATAACTTTTCAAATAGTGGACTCACTTTCTATTGTCGAGCTTCTCCCCAGTTACTAAAATCATCCCTTGTGTTGTTTTCAACAAGGTAATCCACATCATCCATACTAGTCTGAGTATGCTACTCCTTCGAACTCCACAAAATGATCATATGGGAATTACCTCAGGCTGGTATAGAGAGTTTCAATGATCTCTGAATCAAAAGTAATTCTTTTTGCCACTTAAGGTAATGGTTCCACGAGTCACCTTCTCTGAGGTGTCTCGCTATGGTATCATGGCAACTCAAATCTCGCTACGTTGACAACCGTTCACCACTCTCTTAGGTGTGGAATTGTTGTCTACCTAGTGAACCCTCGTCATCTGTTCCACTCCATTCCTTTAGATGTGTGCTTCGTGTCTCAGCTCGAGAGATGTTTCTACGTCTCGTTCCGTAAGTTGATCTTGTGATCATTAAGATGATCCATCATTGTAGAGTTGTCTCTGTCCTCGTGTTTGATGAAGGGTCTCGAAAGCAAAGACGTCAAGATCAATTGGAGAAATGAATCAACATCTTCGAGAAGGGCAATTGGATCATGAAGATTGTGTTAGTTTGTGTCCTCTTTGTCCCCTTACCTCACATCTTGAATCTCGGGATGAGATTCTTGTTAGTGGGGGTGAGTTGTCACAGCCCTAGAATTTGATTGAAAATAGTTGCACAAGCATCCATGCATCATGTCTAAATTTCTTTGAAAGTTGAAATGGGGATTGCTCAAACCCTAGCACCAGATCAAATCAACTAGGTTCAAATAAAAATATTCTCAATGAACCCAAAATGTTCTTCAGAAAAGTTCATTATTTTTGGATTGGTCTAGAACCTCTCCCAAAAATGGTGCATATTTTTCTAGGTCATTTTGGATTTTTGAATTAAATCATATGGTATTTGCATTTGGGCATTTAATTTCTAAATGATATTTTAAATGCTCAAATAATCACAAACTGAAATGTTTGCTGTTGGAAATATTCCAAACAGTGACATTGAGCAGTTTCATGATTTTTGGAAATGCCCTGGCATTTTTATTAAAGCCAAACACAATTACAGAAAATAGAAAATGAAAATAAAAGAGAGAGAAAGGAACCTACCTAACTTACCTGTGAAGCCCACCTGGCGGCCCAAGTGGCCGGCCCAGCCCACCAGGCCACCCTTCTGTCGTCTTCCTCCCCCTCGCCCCGAAGCAGCTCGGTGGCAAGCGCCGACGCCGCCCTGGCCACCTCCTGCTTGCCACCGAGGCGCCCCCGACGCGTCTGGATACGCCCCGCAGCCCCCTCTGTCTCTCCCCTCGCTCTCTGCTCTCTCTCGACCCCTTCCCCCTCCTCTGCTCTCTCTCCCTCCCATGCCCGAGCACAGCCGTCGCCGCCGCTCGCTGTTGCCGCGCCCACCACCACGGCCTCGCCTCTCCGACGAGTCCAAAAGCTCCGCGCCGTAGCCCTCGTCCTCCCCGGCAAGCCGTGCGTCTCCGGACGCCCTGTGGAGCCGCCATCGCCGTCGTCTTCAACCTCCAGCACCGGAGATCGTCGTCGCCGTTCTGCACACGTTGGACCGTCCCCGAGCTCTCCGACGATTCCATCGGATGCGCTATGAGCTTCCCGTGGACACAGCCGCTGCAGCTTGCAGCAGAGCACACCACTTCACTCCGCGTGCTCCCACGAGGATACCGCACCCACTAGCTCGTCCGGTAACTCATCCCCGCGTCCAGTTCGTGCTCGCACGAACTCCGACCGCCGCAAAAGTTGCCGCCGCCGTCGATTTAGTCCACTCTGGCGCGAGCAGTTGCCGCCCTTGGATGCGCGAGACTCCCAGCTTTCCATAGCCACAAACCGTGTCCAAAACCGAGCCCTGTGGGCGTTTCCCGAGCACCTCCGCCGTCTTTGGCGTTGCCGGCGACAAGCCGTGGACCAAGTCCGGCGAGGTTGACCCGTTTGACCTGGGGTTTGACCCCCCCGGGGTCACTGACGTGCGGGCCCGTCTCTGTTAACCTTTAGTTAGATTTAGGTTAGTGCTAATTAACCCAGACAGTTAGTTTAGACACTAACCAGTGGGCCCGGGCCCTAATTGACCTAGGTTAGTGCTAACGTAACACTAACTAACCCTATTAGTTAGCTGTTACACTGACATGTGGGCCCCAGCTGTCAGGTTTGACCTGGGCTGGCGCCTTTGACCTAATGACGTCACCTCGGCGTCATGCTGACGCAGTTAATCTTCTTCTGTATTTATTCTTATTCAGGAAATCCAGAAAATTGCCTAAACTTCTAAAATTCATAGAAATTAAACCATAACTCCAAATGAAATAAGTTATATATGAAAAATGATCAAAAAAATCCAATCTATCCACCTGTACTGGTTCCATGCATGTTTAAACAACTTAACCTTGCTGTTTAGCTCAAAACATGTTAATGCACTTTATAAACCCATAACTTGAGTTTGCATTTGAATCTTTGATTCAAATGAGCTCAAACCACCCTGGTTATAGTTGCATTAGCTCAATCAACAGCATATTGCCATGTGACATTCATGCATCATATTGTTGCATTGCATTGATTATGATCCTTCTCTGTTTGCCGGTGTTGTTCCCTCTCGATAGCCGTGGTTCCGACGATGAGTTCGATGACACCGATGAAGAGCTATACTATCTTCAGAAGTGCCAGGCAAGCAAAACCCCCTTGTTCATTCCGATACAATCCCACTCTCTCGCTCCTGCTCTCTTTTACTGCATTAGGGCAACAACGATTCAACTGTTACATGCTGCGGTAGTTGAACCCCTTTATCATCTGCATGACCTGTCATTGCCACAGTAAATAGATGAAACCCACTAGCATGAGTAGGAGTTGTTTGAGCCCTGATGTGCCTACCCATTCATGCTTGTTAGTCATGACTGCTATTGCTTAGAGTTGTGTCAGGTCTGATTCATCAGGGATGAATTGGAGGTGTGTGAACATGTCCTACTGTTGAGATCTAAGTGTGTGAACACGATTTGGTAAAGGTAGCGGTGAGAGGCCATGTAGGAGTACATGGCGGGTTGTCTCATTGCAGCCGTCCTCAGGAACTGAGTTCTGTGTTTGTGATCCATGAACAGCTACTACCACACATTGGGATCCTTAATTGACTCTCTCGACTTATTAATCAACTCGATCTCTGTCCAGGAGTTGCAACTAGTTTCTGGTGTTTGTAGGTAGTGTTAGTAGTCTACCAAGTGGCACCCGATACAGGTAGGCTTGGGACAGACTAGGCACAGTGGCACGGTGTACCAAGCGTAGATCCACCCGTCGAGGTGGGCTTGGGAACTCTGCTCACATCGTTTGGGGCCGTGAGCGACACCCCGGCCGGATCTCCTTGCGGATGGAACCCGAATAGGCGATAAACCTGGACGAGAGACTTGTGTGGTTAGTCAGGTCGTGGCCAACACCCTCGCTGGGCTTCCGCTTGAAGGTTGCCGAGTACATGCCGTGTAAATGGCGGTAAGTGGTGAGAGCGTGTGTGAAGAAGTACACCCCTGCAGGGTTAATATGATCTATTCGAATAGCCGTGTCCGCGGTAAAGGACTTCTGGGTTGCATGTACAGTTCATAGACAAGAGAAAGTGGATACTCTAAAATGCGCAAGATAAGCGTGAGTGCTATGGATGGCGTTCTCGTAGGGAGACGGGAGAGGATCCATAGTGGTGTAATGATATGGTGAATATGTGGACTCGTGTGCGCCACCTCAAAAGAGTTACACTGCAGTCGTAGTTCAGGATAGCCACCGAGTCAAAGCTAGCTTGCTGCAGTCAAACTCCACCATCCCCTTTGTTGATAATGATGCATATGTAGATAGTTCTGATGTATGTCTTGCTGGGTACATTTGTACTCACGTTTGCCTATTTTATGTTTTTGCAGAGAGACTTTAGTCTCACTAATAGTTCCGCATGGACTTCGACGTTTAGCTTGTTACCTCAGCTACGATCTTGTGCCCTCGGCAGGATCTGGTAGATAGTCAGGCTTCTCAGCCTTTTTCATATGTAGATGTCTGTACTCAGACATGCTAAGCTTCCGCTTGTGCTTTGACTTGTATGCTCTGAATGTGGGGTCGTGAGACCCATGTTTGTAATATCTCGCTCCTCGGAGCCTATTGAATAAAATACTTGAGTCGTAGAGTCATGTTGAGATGCCATGTTGTATTTGCACATATCGAGCATATTGTGTGTATGTTATTGAAATGCTTGGTATGTGTGGGATCTGACTATCTAGTTGTTTATCCTTAGTAGCCTCTCTTACCAGGAAATGTCTCCTAGTGCTTCCACTGAGCCATGGTAGCTTGCTACTGCTCCGAAACACTTAGGCTGGCCGGCATGTGTCCTTCTTCGTTCCTGTGTCTGTCCCTTCGGGGAAATGTCACGCGATGAATACCGGAGTCCTATTAGCCCACTACAGCCCGGTTCACCGGAGTCCTGCTAGCCCAGTGCTACAGCCTGGATTCACTCGCTGATGACCGACACGTTCGATGCTGGGTCATGGATGCCTGTCCCTCTAAGTTTGTGCCACTTTGGGTTTACGACTAGCCATGTCAGCCCGGGCTCCTTATCATATGGATCCTAGCGACACTGTCATATACGTGTGCCAAAAGGCGCAAACGGTCCCGGGCAAAGGTAAGGCGACACCCGTGGGGATACCGTGCGTGAGGACGCAAAGTGATATGAGGTGTTACATGCTAGATCGATGTGGCATTGAGTCAGGGTCCTGACACAGAAACTTTTGCGTGCACAAGAATAATTTTCATAAATCACAGAAATGTTCTTTTAAGTTCATTATTTTTGCAAAAAATTAATAAAAAAATTATCTAGGACTTCCTATTTTTTTAGAATTTTTGGTGTTCCAGAAGTATTCGAAAGTTATAGATTGCTACAGACTGTTCTGTTTTTGACAGATTCTGTTTTTTGTGTGTTGTTTGCTTATTTTGATGAATCTATGGCTAGTATCGGGGGGTATGAACCATAGAGAAGTTGGAATACAGTATGTTTAACACCAATATAAATAAATAATGAGTTCATTACAGTACCTTAAAGTGGTGGTTTCTTTATTTGGCTAACGGAGCTCTTGAGATTTTCTGTTGAGTTTTGTGTTGTGAAGTTTTCAAGTTTTGGGGTAAAGATTTGATGGATTATGGAATAAAGAGTGGCAAGAGCCTAAGCTTGGGGATGCCCAAGGCACCGCAAGGTAAAATTCAAGGACAACCAAAAGCCTAAGCTTGGGGATGCCCCAGAAGGCATCCCCTCTTTCATCTTCGTCCATCGGTGACTTTACTTGATGCTATATTTTTATTCACCACATGATATGTGTTTTGCTTGGAGCGTCTTGTATGATTTGAGTATTGCTTCTTAGTTTACCACAATAATCCTTGCTATACACACATTTTGGGAGAGACACACATGAATCGGAATTTATTAGAATACTCTATGTGCTTCACTTATATCTTTTGAGCTAGATAATTTGGTCTAGTACTTCACTTATATCTTTTTAGAGCATGGCGGTGGTTTTATTTTATAGAAATTATTGATCTCTCATGCTTCACTTATATTATTTTGAGAGTCCTTTAGAACAGCATGGTAATTGCTTTGGTTAAAATTTTAGTCCTAATATGATGAGCATCCAAGATAGGTATAATAAAAACTATCATATAAAGTGCATTGAATACTATGAGAAGTTTGATACTTGATGATTGTTCTGAGATATGAGGATGGTAATAGTAGGGTCATGCTAGTTGAGTAGTTGTGAATTTGAGGAATACTTGTGCTAAAAGTTTGTGATTCCCGTAGCATGCATGTATGGTGAACCGTTATGTGATGAAGTTGGAGCATGATTTATTTATTGATTGTCTTCCTTATGTGTGGAGGTCGGGATCGCGCGATGGTAAACTCCTACCAACCCTTCCCCTAGGAGCATGCATGTAGTACTTTGTTTTGATAACTTGTATATTTTTGCAATAAGTATGTGAGTTCTTCATGACTAATGTTGAGCCCATGGATTATATGCACTCTCACCCTTCCACCATTGCTAGCCTCTCTTGTGCTACGCAACTTTTGCCAGTATCATACACCCACCATATACCTTCCTCAAAACAGTCACCATACCTACTTATTATGGCATTTCAATAGCCATTCCAAGATATATTTCCATGCAACTTTCCACCGTTACGTTTATTATGACACGCTCCACCATTGCCATATTGCTTTGCATGATCATGTAGTTGACATCGTATTTGTGGCAAAGCCACCATTCATAATTATTTCATACATGTCACTCTTATTCATTATCCCGGTACACTGTCGGAGGCATCCACATAGAGTCATATTTTGTTCTAAGATTCTTGAGTTGTAAGTAGATAAAAGTGTGATGATCTTCATTATTAGAGCATTGTCCCATGTGAGGAAAGGATGATGGAAGCAATGATTCCCTCACAAGTTGGGATGAGTCTCCGGACTTTATGAAAAATAAAAGAGGCCAAAGAAGCCCAAATAAAAAAAGAGGCCAAAGAAGCCCACCAAAAAATGAGAGAAAAACAGAGAGGGGACAATGTTACTATCCTTTTACCACACTTGTGCTTCAAAGTAGCACCATGATCTTCATGATAGAGAGTCTCCTATGTTGTCACCTTCATATGCTAGTGGGAATTTTTCATTATAGAACTTGGCTTGTATATTCCAATGATGGGCTTCCTAAAATTGCCATGGGTCTTCGTGAGCAAGCCAGTTGGATGCACACCCACTTAGTTTCTTTTGATGAGCTTTCATACACTTATAGCTCTAGTGCATCCGTTGCATGGCAATCCCTACTCACTCACATTGATATCTTTTAATGGGCATCTCCATAGCCCGTTGGTACGCCTAGTTGATGTGACACTATCTTCTTCTTTTTTGTCTTCTCCACAACCACCATCCTATTCCACTTATAGTGCTATGTCCATGGCTCACGCTCATGTATTGCGTGAAGATTGAAAAAGTTTGAGAATACTAAAGTATGAAACAATTGCTTGGCTAAAACCATGGTTGTGCATGATTTAAATATTTTGTGTGATGAAGATAGAGCATAGCCAGACTATATGATTTTGTAGGGATAACTTTCTTTGGCCATGTTATTTTGAGAGGACATGATTACTTTGTTAGTATGCTTGAACTATTATTACTCTTATGTCAATATTAAAATTTTGTCTTGAATCTTTCGAATCTGAACATTCATGCCACAATAAAAAAATTACATTGAGAATTATGCTAGGTAGCATTCCACATCAAAAATTCTGTTTTTATCATTTACCTACTCGAGGACGAGGAGGAATTAAGCTTGGGGGTGCTTGATACGTCTCCAATGTATCTATAATTTTTGATTGTTCCATGCTATTATATTATCTGTTTTGGATGTTTTATGGGCTTTATTATACATTTTTATACTATTTTTGGGACTAACCTATTAACCAGAGGCCCAGTTCAAATTGCTGTTTTTTGCCTATTTCAGTGTTTCGCAGAAAAGGAATATCAAACGAAGTCCAAACGGAATGAAACCTTCGGGAAAGTCGTTTTTGGAACAAACGCAATCCAGGAGACTTGGAGTGGACGTCAAGGAAGCAACGAGGCGGCCACGAGGCAGGGAGGCGCGCCCACGGGGTAGGCGCGCCCCCCACACTCGTGGGCCCCTCGTGGCTCCCCTGACCGACTTCTTTCACCTATATATACTCATATACCCTCAAAACATCCGAGAGCACCACGAAACCCTATGTCCACCACCGCAACCTTCTGTACCTGTGAGATCCCATCTTGGGGCCTTTTCCGGCGCTCCACCGGAGGGGGAATCGATCACAGAGGGCTTCTACATCAACACCATGGCCTCTCCGATGATGTGTGAGTAGTTTACCTCAGACCTTTGGGTCCATAGTTATTAGCTAGATGGCTTCTTCTCTCTCTTTAGATTTTAATACAAAGTTCTCCTCGGTCTTCTTGGAGATTTATTCGATGTAATTCTTTTTGCGGTGTGTTTGTCGAGATCCGATGAATTGTGGGTTTATGATCAAGATTATCTATGAACAATATTTGAATCTCCTCTGAATTTTTTATGTATGATTTGTTATCTTTGCAAGTCTCTTCGAATTATCAGTTTTGTTTGGCCTACTAGATTGATCTTTCTTGCAATGGGAGAAGTGTTTAGCTTTGGGTTCAGTCTTGTGGTGTCCTTTCCGAGTGATAGCAGGGGCAGCAAGGCACGTATTGTATTGTTGCCATCGAGGATAAAAAGATGGGGTTTATATCATGTTGATTGAGTTTATCCCTCTACATCATGTCATCTTGCCTAATGTGTTACTCTATTCTTATGAACTTAATACTCTAGATGCATGCTGGATAGCGGTTGATGTGTGGAGTAATAGTAGTAGATGCAGAATCGTTTCGATCTACTTGTCGCGTACGTGATGCCTATATACATGATCATGCCTAGATATTCTCATAACTATGCACTTTTCTATCAATTGCTCGACAGTAATTTGTTCACCCACCGTAATACTTATGCTATCTTGAAAGAAGCCACTAGTGAAACCTATGGCCCCGGGGTCTATTTTCCATCATATAAGTTTCCGATCTATTTTATTTTGCAATCTTTACTTTCCAATCTATATCATAAAAATACCAAAAATATTTATCTTATTATCTCTATCAGATCTCACTTTTGCAAGTGGTCGTGAAGGTATTGACAACCCCTTTATCGCGTTTTTTGCAAGGTTCTTATTTGTTTGTGCCGGTACGAGGGATTTGAGTGTAGCCTCCTACTGGATTGATACCTTGGTTCTCAAAAACCGAGGGAACTACTAACGCTACTTTGCTGCATCACCCTTCCTCTTCAAGGGAAAACCAATGCATGGTCAAGAGGTAGGACTTACCGGAGCTGTTGAACAGCGGAGGCGCGCGGATGAACTCTGGTCGATTTCGGTTGATGCAGCGGTCGTGGCCGAGGTAGTGGCGAAGGATGACGGCGGCGGCGGAGCTCGTGCATTGGAGACGCTGTAAGGAAGAAGATGAAGTCGAGGAGGCAAGGGGGGAAAGTGAAAGGCACGCCTGGCCCTATTTATAAGGCAGAAGGATAAGTGGCATGCGCGGGAATCGAGGAGGCTGAAAAATGGATATGTGACAGCACAAACGCCTCGATTTTTGGAGATTCATTAAAAGTGAAGGCATACTAAGATTTGGGCTTCGTGTGATATTAATGTGAGATGACGTCATGGCGTCTTACCGCGATTCTGTGAGCTGACGTCACGGCGGGTTACAAGATCCCACAAGGACAGATGAGGAAGGATTTTTTCTAAGTGTTGAAGATTGATATGAACAAGTTCACATCAACTTGGGGCCTAATGTTGGGGATATAACTATTGGGTATGACCCGCCCAGGAGGGACCGGGTCGTACCACTGGCGGTTCATAACAAGAAGGCCCATGAAGATGTTGAAGATGGCGGTTCACAAAGCAAGCTTACTGAAGGCCCAAGACCCGGAGGGGACTTGAGGCCCACGGGCGTAAACCGCCATACATTAACTTGTATGTTAAGGAAAGTGTAGTTATGTCACCGAGCCGGACACGTTGTGTACGAGCCGACCAGGACTCTGTAAGCCGCCGGGCGTCAGCCTGTGTATATAAAGGGGTGACCTGGCGGCGGTTTAGGGCAAGAAACAACAAGTCGAGAACTAGGTCAAGCGTATTCGCTCCCTGGTAATCGAAACCCAAGCAATACAACCTAAAGCAGGAGTAGGCCTTTACCTCGTTGTGAGGGGCCAAACCTGGGTAAACCCTCTGTGTCCCTTGTCCCATTTAAACCCCTTGAAGCTAACCTCGTAGCGATGGCTCCACACCTAAGTCCTCATGCTAGGGCATCTGTCGTGACAATTCCACGACAATCGCGTTTTACGATACAGAGGGGCCGCCACCTCCTGTTCTTCATCGGGAGGCCAAATCTGGAGCCCATTCGGGGCTCCAGAGAGGGGGGTCTTTGGTCTTTGTCATCATCGACCATCCTCCATCACCAATTTCATGATACCCACCATCGGGAGTGGGTAATTCCTTTGTAGGCAAGCTGGTCGGTGAGGAGTTGGATGAGCTTCTTGTTAGGGCTTGATCCCTAGTATCCACTATGTTCTGAGATTGATGTTGATATGCCTTTGCTATGCTTAATGCTTGTCACTAGGGCCCGAGTGCCATGATTTTAGATCTGAAGTGTTTATGTTTTTACCATTATATCTATGTTCTAGATCTGATCTTGCAAGCCATATGCACCTATTATGTGTTATGGTCTGTAAACCCCGAGGTGACAATAATTGGGATACTTTCCGGTGATGACCATAGTTTGAGGAGTTCATGTATTCACTATGTGTTAATGCTTTGTTCCGGTTCCCTATTAAAAGGAGGTCTTAATATCCCTTAGTTTCCTTATGGACCCCGCTACCACAGGAAGGTAGGAGAAAAGATGTCATGCAAGTTCTTTTCCATAAGCACGTATGACTATTTACGGAATACATGCCTACATTATATTTATGAACTGGAGCTAGTTCTGTGTCGCCCTAGGTTATGACTGATATATGATGAATATCATCCAACGAATTCACCGATCCAATGCCTACGAGTTTTTCAAATATTGTTCTTGCTGTGTTACTATTGCTATTGCTACTGTTACAACTACTACAAAACTTTTACTGTTGTTATTGTTACCACTGCTATCGTTACTACTACTATCAAACTATCATATTCTACGCTACTGATCACTTTGCTGCAAATATTTAATCTCCAGGTGTGGTTGAATTGACACAACATTTTTGAAACGGTTGCCACGGCAACAAAATATTAGCTATCACAACGCTTCAACACAAGATTGAAGATGGCCATGGAGGATTCCCAGCGCCCAGGGCTATACCATATCATGCTTCTATGAACTGCCTGAGATGTTTATCCCTTTGTTATTTGCACCATTTTATTGTGCAGTAGTCAATTATTAGGGTGATCTCTCACAGTAAATATCAAGTTAAAAGGTGCTCTTCCCAGTGTTTCAACCGTCTATAACATGTGGCTTTCCGGAGTACGTCATGTCCACATAAGTACAAATGGATCATGAAGTATAAAACAGGCGAGGTCAGACCGAGCAAGCAGATAACACTCGGTTGTCTTGAAGTTCTGGCAGAATCGTTCTGAGCTCGGAGCCCAAAGCATCGAAACATGACCAAGAATCATATGGTGATATGATTGGCAAAAGATTGCATATCGATCAAAATTCATGTCATCATTGATGTCCACATCAATGACTATGAACCAGATCAAGGTCTTGAATCACTCACCTTCAATTATGAGAGATATTGATTTGAGTGGGAGTGTTAAATTTGTTTAAACACTAGTGCAACATTAATTATGAATAAATGTTTAAATGAATCTTGTGTCTATCTTGTAGATCAATGGCTCGCAATATATTCAACTTAGCCCCTATGTTAGAGAAAGAAAAGTTGGTTGCTAATGGTGGAAACTATGCGGATTGGATTCGGAACCTAAGATTTGTTCTCATGATTGCTAAGAAGAACTACGTGCTGGATCAGCCTCTAGGTTATGCTCCTGGAAAGGATGCAACAGTAGAAGAAGTTGCTGCTTACGTTGCTCGTAGTGATGACTATGATTTAGTCCAATGCCTCATGTTGACTTGCATAGATCCTGAACTACAGAAGTGTTGGACAATCTACTACTCAATTTATAATTGGGTCACTGGAAGTTCTGTACAAGAAATAGGCAAGGACCAAACATTTTGAATTAACCAAGGCCTTGATTGAATGCAAGATGAAAGAGGGTTCCTCAATGAGTGAGCATATAGTAAAGCTTGTTGGCTATGCTGATAGACTGACTTCTCTGGAATTTGGAATTCCTCCAACACTCCGTATAGATATTGTGCTTGCTTCACTCCCCCCATCTTATGATGGCTTTATCATGAATTACAACATGAGAGAAAAGTGCAAACGAGTTGTTTGCTATGCTCAAAACTATGGAAGCTGGAATGCAGACAAACAAAACAGTGTTGATGGTCAACAAGACCACTAGTTTCAAGAAGAGGGGCAAATCCAAGAAGAAGAAATCTACTGAAGCCGGTAAGACCGAGTCTCATAATAAGAACAAGGGTGGAGCCTCTAAAGAGACAGAATGTTTCTACTGCAAGCAGAAAGGACGCTGGAAGCGTAATTGCAAGAAGTATTTGGTGGACAAAAAGAACGGTTCTTCCGGTAAAGGTATAATCATTATACAAAGTTAATGTTATTCTATTTGTAAAATTTATGTATGTCATGAGTATTTGATAGTGATTGGTTGCTGGACTACAGAGAGCTCACAAGGAGAGAAGAAATGAAGTCATGATACAAGTAGGGAATGGTGATGGGATCGCTGCTCGAAGACCGTTAAAGTCACCGCTTTGCTGAAAGATCTACTCAATTTGTGAGATGCATTGCTTGTCTTGATCCAAGGAACTCATTTGCTAAATTTGATGAAGACAAACTTGTTCAACTTGCTGAGATGTATGCTGATGACCTCTCCATATATGAGATTTCTTTTGTCCTTAGAAACCAACTTGAAAACTTCATTGCTGATGTGAGAGTTGATTCAAGTTTTGTTAGTTGTAATGACCTTGGTAGTCTTGCAGTGAAGATGGTTTGGACTGATAGACACATGGTCTTTCCTTTGGTATATCGTCTTATTGAGTTGGCATTGATTTTGCCTGTTGCAATCGCATCAGTGGAAAGAGCTTTCTCAACTTTGAGTATTATCAAGACTGAGTTAAGGAATAAGATGGGTGATGATTGGTTGAATTATTCCATGGTGTGCAATATTGAGCGAGAAATATTTGCAAAGGTTGATAATGATGCTATTATATGTCGCTTTCAATCCTGTAGATCTCGTAAAGGAATTTTGCCTCGTCGTAGTAGTAAGTTTTCAACTTTGTACAATGTTAATTGTTTCACTTGATGTTTATGTCTTCTCTTATGAAATTTTGCTTTTGTTTTCTCTAAGGTGTTGGCTCTTCTTTCACAGTTGATCAAGTTACGGAAGACACTGATGAAGCAAGCCATTGATTTGGTACTCTTTTTACTGCACGTACTTTCGTAGTTTTTGTCATCTGTTTATCTATTTTGTTGTATCTTTAAGCATTGAGTTTAAATTCTAAATTCTGGGTGCAATTGAACCATATTTGAGTTATTCTTTTGTGGTAGCTATAGTATGATGGACGTTAAGTTTTTCTCTCGCGATAAAAAAAATATTGGGCCCGAAGCTTGCTCCAATCCAAGATCCACCACTGCATCACGCCACCATCACCATGGTCCTAAGGCCACAAGATGATGCAGATTGGCAGTAACGCCGGCAGGAGGCAAAAAGGCCCTAGTCGCGCTGGAGTCGCTTGTGGGGAGGAGGAAAACCTTGATGTAGGGATCCGCCCACGGATACATGTTGAGGAGATTAGGCAGTATTTCTAAGAAATATATACATGTTTCGGTAAGATGTACTGTTACTTTGATTTATACTATAAACTATAGTAGTTTTATTACAGATATATGTACATGACATTTACACCATGAGTTCAACATAGGATTTACAAGGTCATGCATGCATGGTACGTGATGCATGTACAGTGCAAGGCAACCGTACCCTGCCGAGATACACACACATCACACTTACGTACACGCGGCACGCGCTGACGCGCATATAGGCTAGTAGTTGATTAATTAATTAATCCAGCTCGCCATCAGGGGAGCCGGTTTATTTCCTGTACAGATCCTTGGTCCTGCAATACGTAGACAGTAATAGCAATCTGTAAATAGATTCCCGATTCTGCTGCTTGGTTTTCGTGGTCGTCATCGTCGGTCCGCCGCCGTCATCAGAACAGGAACGCCGTCGGCGCGAACGCCGGCATCGACGACGCCGTCTCGATGTGCCTGCGCACGTTCACACCCATGTAATCAATTAACTTCGATTATTTGCACCACAAATATCTAGAGAGAGAGAGAGAGACGCGTATCTGTATCGCGTACCTGTATTCGTCACTGTGCGCGCGGGGCAGGACCCTGGAGGCCACCCTGCCGGGCCTGGCCGGGACGACGCGCCCACCCGCTGCGGCCTTGCCCACGTCCACCGCGACACCCTCATAGATGTCCCCAAGCGCCGGCCTCCACTGCGGCGAACCGCCCAGCGACTTGGCCCTCCTCCGCCTCCTCCTTGCCGCCGCGCCGGTGGTCGTGGCAGCAGCCTGCTGCTGCAGCTGATCCGCAGGCGGCGCGTCGTCGATAGGTCCAGCACGGCAGCCGCAGGGCACGAACGACAAGAGCCTCATCAGCTTCCTGCGCACCCTCCCCTCTATCTTGGCCCCTCCCGATCCCTCTCTCTAGATCCTCCCTCCCCTGCCTCTAATCTCTCTCTTGATACACAGCTAACGATTCTCTCTGTACAGTCTACTCTACACTCTCCGGCGACGAAATCCCCGGCCGGCCGGCGCCCGTGTATTCACGGGAATGCCACTGCGTACGAGTGGCCTCAGCTCGCTAGCTGACCACCACTCGGCTAACGGGGAGAGCGTATCTGCAGTGTCACGTGTTGGGGCCGTTTTATAGGGTTCGCGGAGGGTGGCAAATGTCCCGAAACACCTCCGCTCCACAGTGGGGTGGCCAAGGGTAGTCTCGGGAACGTGGAAATTGCCATTTTTCAGTGCCATGCTGTAGAGGGAGTTTCGGTGGGAACAAAAATAATACACTATCGCAAAAGTTCAGTCGACGTCGATCTGTAGGTACCGATCGCGTGGTGCGTATGCACGTGGCCCGGCCAAGTGGATGTGGCGGTGGGCCCGGGCATGCGCGTGCCTGATGGAGCCGTATTCTGTCTACGTGCGTACGTATCTGATGCGAGAGAATACGTACGGCGACCGTGCTCTGGAAGAGTGTACGGTGGGCCTCGGTTCCCAAAAGAATGCCAGTGGAATAGCAGAATGAACTTTTTTTTGAGGGGTAAACCAAGTAGCAGAATGAACTGTGAGTGATTATGCGAGACTCCATCAGGTTTGAGCCCAATTATTTTTTTTCTTTCGAGCAACCGGCGGGAGTTCTGCCTTTTCATTAAGAAAAAGAGAATTGACCGGTTTATAAGGAAAACCGGCCGAAAACCGATACATCTGCAATACATGCACACGCCAGCCCCGAGGCTGCGCACCATTCGAGTCGACGACACTGTCATCCAAGTGACCAAAGACGACACCCTACAACAGAGCACTGGGCTCCGGAGCCGCCGCTCTGACATCCACATCGGCCCCGAGGCCACACACCAGCCTAGTCGATGGCTCTGCCGCCCTAGAGGCCAAAGCCAACACCCTACGCACACGAGATCTCCGGCGCCGCCGCACCGACTTCCACTCCGGCCGCGAGGCCGCGAACCCACCTAGTCGATGACCATGTCGCCCTGGCGACCAAAGCCAACCACCACACGAAGGAGATACCCGGAGCCGCCGCTCCGACTTCCACGCCGGCCCCGAGGCCGCGCACTCGCCTAGCCGATGACGAAGTTGCAAAGCCACAGAGCCACCACCAGCAGATGAAGGACCGGGCCTTCAAAGGCGTCGCCCCCAAGAGGGAAGCGACGAGGAACGCCGCCGACGCCCACTTAGGCCAAGGCCGAAGTTTGGGTTTTCACCCGAAGAGCCCGTGGCTGAGTTGACGAGGGAGGTGAAGGGGCTCCACGACGCCGCCTCCAACAAGGAAACGACGTCCTAGGACGCCGTCGACGCTGGCATTGACCAAGGTCGAGCAAGACTTTCACCCGAAGCTCACCAAACCCATCATCACCAAAGCCAATCACCACCGACGGCGGCCAAGCACTCTACACCGCTCGCCACCGCAAACCGCCTCTTAGGCCTTGTACAATGGAAGGTGCTTAGAGAGATGCTTAGAAAAATAAACCGGGTTTTTCTGAAGCACTGGTGCCTATTTCTACAGGAGAGACGCTTAGTTAAGCGTCTATCCTGTACAAATAAGCACCGATGCTTAAGAAAAGCCTGGTTTATTTCTCTAAGCACCTCCCCTAAACACCTCCCATTGTACAAGGCCTTACACGGCCAGCAAAACCACCATGGCACCACACGCCGACATGGCAGCCCCGCACCCACCGCCAAAAGCGGCGCCGCCGCGCCGCCATCCTCCCTCCTCCCTGCCGCAGCCAAACCACAGCGCCGCCTGCAGCCCACCGAACTCGAGGCTGACCCGCCGCCCGGCATCCGAGCATCTCAACCCCGCCATCACGCGCCCCAGATCCACGCCGCTAGAGCAGCAGCACTCGCAGGGCCGCCAGCCTCCCGTCATAGATCCAGCCACCACGCCCGCGTCGGAGGGCCAGGCCACCGCCCGCGCCTGACCGAGGCGCCTCCTCTGCCCCGTCGCCGCACACAGCCGAAGAAGCCCGCCAGGCACCACCCCCGCCCGATCCAGATCGAGGACGAGGTGAGCCAGCCCCACCACCACGCTGCCCGGCACACGGCCCACTCTGCTGCCGCCGAGAAAGCGCCGAAGAGCCACCGCGCCGCTGCGCCCGGCGCCAGGCCGCCCCGTCCCGCATCGAGGCCACCACGCGAGGAGCCGAGACCGCCCCGCCGCCGCCGGCGTCGGCCAGGCTTTGCCTGGCCGCACCCTATGGCGGCAGTAAGGGAGGAGGAGCGGGGGGAGGGGGGCCTCTGGCGGCGGCCGCGTGGTCGCCCTCCCCGTCGCACGCGGGCCGACGCGGGAGGGGATAAGATCCCAGTTATAAGTTTGTTGCAAAGTAGAAAAATACAGAAAATATCCAAAGTAGACAAAGCCTCCTCCTCAAGAAAAGCTTAGGGTTCCTTTGCCTCCCGTCGGCGCCGCCGCCGGTCCGCCTCATCTCCGGTGGCCTTAGGGCTAGATCCCGGCCCTTGCCGGCGGGAGGGCTCCCTTTTTAGATGTTTTTTCAAGTTTTATTAGGGTTTGTGTCCTGCTCAAGAAGACGAGACGGTGGTGGCTCTCTAAAGATGGAATAAGGTCTTCTCCACCTAGGCCCCGTTTCGGTGGTGTGTCTAGCATCATCCGTGGGCGTGTGGAGGTGTGTCTCCAGCAAATATATTCGTGTCGGATCTGGTCGTAGTTTATGTATGTTTGTGTTTCTTCGGGTTGGATTCTTCCGATCTACGCTACTCTTTATCGGCGGCGGTTGTTGTTCTGCTGCGTTGGTCCTATGGGGCCTTAGCACGACGACTTTCCAACTGTCTACTATAACAAGTTTTGCCCGGCTCCGATGAGGGAGGGGTGATGACAGTGGCGCGCCTTCGGCTCGCTTCAGTGCTTGTAGTCGTCGTTGGGTGGTCTGCGGACCTAGATGTAATTTTTATTATTTCTGATGTTCGTTGTATTTCCATGATTGAAGATGAATAGATTGAAAATTTTCTCTTGCCCATTTGTTGGTAGATTGTTTGGTTTATAAGCATTCTGCCTCTTAAAATTTTGGCAAAATGGATAGAACTCCGTGTGGTTCGTAACCGACTTGACTGAATTACATCAGTGAATATGGGTCCATAGTAGAACACGCACTTGAACATCTCAAAAAAAAAAAGAACACGCACTTGAATGAACAGTAAAAGTCTAAAAAATAGCAAAACAACAAACATTTCTGAATTTATTTTTCACAAACAGTCATCGAGTGTTCTACTTATATATGAAGACACACGATGAAATGGCACTCCTAGTGTTTTGGGCAAAAAAACAAAATCGTCCCCACCAAACTACTCAAAATTTTGCTTTTGCGGGCATTAATTTTCTATTCTTTGTTCAAAATACCACTCATGTCATTTCTTCGTGAAATTTCACACATGAGTAGAACACTCGAGTATATTTGTTAAAAAAATGAATATGTTCGATTATTATTATTTTTGCTATTTCACCCATTTGAATGTTTATCTAGGTGCATGTTCACTCATGAGCCAAAAATTAATTCTGCCAACTACGTTGGCAAAATATTTCAAAAGACACTAACTTGAAATGTTCTCTCTTCTCTAAACCCTAGATAGGATATATTTTTTTAGGGGGGGGGGGGCATATTGCACCGCCACCCCTCCTCCACTGGGTAGCTCGTCACCTCTCACCTCTTCTACCAGCTTAGTCTAGATGGGAGTGGGTGGAGGCCTCGATCTACCAGATGGAGCTCTACTCCCCACGCTTTGAGGCTTTTCATAGGGTTACGGAATGCGCTTCGCTTGTGGTGGTGATGGCGGCAATCTGGTAAATAAAGTTTCCTTGAGCCTCCACATCTGGACGATGTCGGGTAGATAGCTCGTTGGTGCAGATTCCTACGGTCTTCTATGGGCGGCTTCCCTTTGTAGTTTGGCCCTCCGGCCTACTCCCTCTAACCAGTGGCGGAGCTTGGGCATAATCCAGGAGGGGGCCATTACTTAAAGGGAAGAAAAATAATAGGAAAGGATGGGCTAATCTCTAGTTTAAACAATAGTTAGGCCTAATATTTAACTAATTCTTCAATGGATGCAAAAATTAAGGGGGCCATGGCCCCTGTTGGTCTCCATGAAGCTCCGCCATTGCCTCTAACGTTGGTGCAACCTCCTGCTTTGTCATGAGGTATGTGAACTCTTTTGAAGGTTGTGATCTTGGATCCTCCGGTGTTCATGACTTCTTCTACAGGGCACTAGCCCAACACGAGAGTCAATTTGATGATTCTCGTCTGCTATCAACAACGATTGGTTTGCTCCGGCAATGCAAAGGCATAACTAGCAACGCACCATTGGCCCATTCAGCACAAAGAAGGCGATGGGGCCCAAGAGCCTCGATGTATTTTCTTACTATAGGGTGTTTATATTGTTGGTTTCATTAATAGATTTGAAGCCCTTTTGCCAAATAAAAAGTTGGTAAGCTATTTCGATTGGCTAGTGCTTGCCATTTGATTCCAAATCTTTTTTCAACAAGCTCATTGAAAAATGGGACCAAGTGTGAAAAATGTATTTATTTTTTGGCGTAATATTCTCATATTTGATCATTATACTAGATATCATTTTGTTTTTTGTGCCAAGGCGATTTATAAATCACAGGCCAAAATCGGGGAAACCAAGGGGCGTTCCTTGAATATGACCACGGGTATATGTGAGAAATGATCAAGGGAGTTGTATTTGCGAGAGAATTAGGGGTTCCTACTGCAATGCACGACTACTTAGCCGGAGGATTCACCTCACGTATATTTAAACACATAACTACATCTGGGAGATGTATTATTTAAGTAATCTTCTGTTTTATCAAAGTTAACCCGTGATCCATCGTATATAAGTTATTTCTATCCAAACCACTATCATCATATTTGCAGAGATATCCCAATATTTTATCAGAATGAACCCAAGGGTCCATCGTATCTAGGTACCACCAATGATGGTTGTTGGTTATTGCCATCTCATCTTACACATCAGATTTG
>NC_041393.1:392675311-392680404 GCF_002162155.2 Triticum dicoccoides | reverse complement strand
CTCTCTTCTTCTAACCTCTTCCGACCTCAGGAAACAACAATTCAGTATGGTTGTTCATCTATAGGCTGGCATTACTACTACCTTATTTTTACATCAATGCACAAAAGGGGCCCCTAGAAAATAGAAATTACAGTCAGGTCCTTTCATTGGGCAAACAGGAGATACAAAGAACACAATTTGGTCCCAAATCAAACAGCGACCACGCAGAGACATTTAGGCCACTATCTCCGACCATAACTTGAAAATTGTAGGCAAGGGGAAGAGGGCCTCCTTGATTTGGAGGATGGAAATGGCAACCAATGGGATTGACGTCAGCCAGTCAGCGATCAACCATAGTGTACTCATGTAGACATATGTCGATCTAGTGGCCAAAAAAAGATGAATAACATCCAAGCCAACTTTATTACCCCCACAATACAATGGATCTGAGGGGAATGAGCGTTGATCCACATCCATCTTTCCTTCCATCTCTATGACGGTGAAGTAGGAGACGAGCGAAAATTGGATCAGCATGTTCTAGCAAACTGCCAACCTTATTGAAGAAGCTCCCACTAGATCCACCCCCAGCAATCGCAGTCCACCATGGATAACTGCCGGAGAAGACCAGGCGGCCACCAAACATTGTGCACACTACAAAGAATCTCCAAAACGGCACGGCGCAAGTCTCCATGCATAGAGGCAAACCCCTAGCATATATGGCGGTAGCTTGGCCTCCTCTCCCACCCCCACTCTGGTCGGCCGCCAGATGAGAAGGGGAGAAGAACTAGGGAACAATGAGAGATTCTCAACTGATGGGAGAGCTGAGAGAAAAGGAGGTGTTGCTTGTTCACTAACTATGTTTAGTTGCTTTAGGATTATTCCAAAATATAGCTCAAATATTATTATTTTCAAAAGTCAAGCTTTGTTAGGTTTAACTAATTTAGTACTACCTCTGGTCCATAATAAATGTCGCGGTTTTGAACTAAATCCAGTTCAAAATTGCGACGCTTATTTTGAATTGGAGGGAGTATTATTGATGGTGATAACTTTCTCTGTAAATATGGTTAAACCTTATGAAGTTGACTTTAAAAAAATGCACTATATTTTTGGAATGGGAGGGTATAGACGATAATGTAGACCGACAAATGAAATGTAGATTGCTTGGTTGATGCCTGACATTATTATGATTAACTTTAGGCAAATTGTAGATGACCAAAAACAGTGTGGCAAAAAAACACTACATTTTTTTCCAAGGACCTCTATGTGTGACAGAATTTTGACAAGGATGGCATGCGGCGGTGAACTGAATTTATGTGCCCGAAGAACAATTGCGTAACTAAGATTTAACAGGACAACCTTAAATTTAAAAATAACATAAATAACCATACATGTCTGGCATGCCACTATATTTAAATTCTCCCAAAATACTGAGGTTGGGGTAAAATGTGAGATCATTCAATTACTACGTAGTCTTTTTTTTTTTGCGCGAAAACTTCCGATCTATTCATCAACTGTCAAGGTAGTACAAAAAACACTAGAAGTAAAAATTACATCCAGGTCTGTAGACCACCTAGCGACGACTACAATCTCTGCAGCGAGCCGAAGGCGCGCCGCCGTCATCGCCCCTCCCTCGTCGGAGTCGGGCAAACATTGTTGTAGTAGACAGTCGGGAAGTCGTCGTGCTAAGGCCCCATGGGACCAGCGCACCAGAACAGCAACCGCCGCCGATGAAGAGAAGCATAGACCGGAAGGATCCAACCTGCAGACACACAGACGTAGACGAGCGAAGACCGGATCCAGGCGGATCCACCGAAGACAAACGCCGACCGGATCCCATGAGATCCGCCGGAGACAAACCTCCACACGCCTTCCGACGATGCTTGAAACATCACCAGGACGGGGGCTAGGCGGGGAGGACCTTATTCCATCTTCAAGAAGCCGCCACCGCCTCATCTTCTTGAGCATGGCACAAACCCTAACAAAACTCAGAAAAGCATCTAAAAACGGAGCCCTCCCGCCGGCAAGGGCCGGGATCCACCGTGCCTCCATGATCCGAGGACCATAGAAGATAAGGCGGACCGGCGGCGCCGGCGAGAGGCAAGGAAACCCTAGATGGGAGTTGGGCGTGGGCAGGAGGAGCGAAGGGTTCTTCCGGTCCGTGTTTCTGTTATGTCAATTACTACGTAGTCAATTATCATGATTGACAAAATACTCTCTTCTTGCGGAAATATAACTAAAAATGGGCACATTATTAAACATGTGGTAAACTTGTATCACTGCCATGCGTAGAATTGTATAAACTGAGGATCATATAGTAATACTCCATCCGTTCCAAAATAAATGACTCAACTTTGTACTAACTTTAATTATAATATATAACTTTACTATTTGTATAAGCTGGAGTACAATATTATTTGTCTTTCGGTTATTTTGTGTTATACTATATATAACTTTACTATTTTAAGGTATACTGCAAGTAAAAATTAGTCAATGTCGCACATTCAAGACTCCAAAAGTCGAACACGTATAGTATAATTTTGGACAAAAAGTGTATTTAGGAACACAATCGGCTGGGCCCATAATCGAGCTGTGTCCATTACCACCTACCCGTTGCTGTGGGCCTGTGGCACAAGAAAAGACCTTTTATTCAAGAAATTGAAAAGAAACGTTTGAGTTTCTTTTTCTTTCTTTTTTATTTTTCTGCGGGGAAGAAACATTTGAGTTTGGTTGAAGTCATTGACTCACTGTTGGCACATTCAAGTCCATTTAATCCAGACAGCGGATACGCGCGCGCACACACAATAAACGGATAGATTGGATTAGATTAGACAGATAGCCTGGATAAACCGCAAGGAGGCTGCCAACGTGGCGCGACGCGGCGGCTTCCCTGCGTCCCAGGGCACCTCTCACCATCTCCTCCATCTGAAAGGAGCCCCTGAGGCTGCCATTGCCCACGCAGTAAAAGGCTCTCGAGCTCAATGCGATCCTCCCAACGTGACGCACGACACCACGACATGCCGACGGCGACGACAGATCATGTAGCCGCGGCCGCTCCCTGGAGGATTTCCCCCTAAAACTTTGGAACGGAGATTAACAGCCGCCACACATAGAGTAGACGATGCCCTCTACAGGTAGAGCAGATATTATGATGCCACGAGAGCACGGAGCGGCGTCGGCACCGGCGTGGTTGACGATGCAGGTGGTCGTTGGCCGGCGAGGGCAGGCAAGTTTCCAGGGTTCTGATGGACGCATCAGTATTGCGGTCGCTCTCTCTATCAGGCAAGCAGCTTATGGTTCATGGACGGCACAGTCAATGCCACTGACTGACTGGAATGCACAGCTAGAAGAGGACACCATGTCGGTAACCGGTATCCTCAGATCATCAGTAATCATAGGTAGATAGCAGTGGCGAGGAACAACGCCAAGGATCACAGGTGTACCGATGATAGTAACAACAGATGACAGGCGTACATACAGTAAAAAGTGCAGACCATACCAGGAAACACAGGGTTCATGGTACAGATGATAGTTCAGATAACATCATAAGCTGGCAAAAACCAAATCCAAATCAGGAACAGGCACGCGATACGATACACAGACGCGTGCGCTGCACAGATCCACGTCACCATCAGCTGAACAGATTAGATCATGGGGAATTCAGTTCGAGATTCGCTTGCAAACGTGTTCTTATTCCGAGCTATGATTCATTATCCAGCAGTACAAGAGCAGCACATGCCATGACCAGCTGATAAGGCTTACGACAATTCAAATAAAAGGGACAAGAAGACATTATTAGCAATGGTCCGAAGCTGTTGCATGCTGACAGTAATACCTGCTTGGTCCATATAAGGTTCCACAAGTGCTTCTCCATGTGGAGGCCGTAAACGACCAGTCCAACACGACAAGAATATTGGATCAGGCAAGGGTGTTCACACCTGGGACAACACGATGGTAGCTATGATCTAAATGTAGACTGCGATGGCTGGTTGATACGCTGTCAGGCGCACAACCAGATAGAATGATCGTCCCTTCATCTACTGTGAGCCCCAGGAACCAGGAGTGCCCCATGATTGTTGTGGCTGCGGAGTTGCCCCTCCCATCTGCGGCGGTGGTCTGGGTCTAGCATATTCGGCAAAAATAACCCATCCATCCAGAAACTGCATACAAATTAAGCTGCGTCAAACTTCGAAGAAATCAAAATAACTTACATATTATTAACGCAAACATTGCTTTACGCAAGAGTCCAAGAGAGCCATGGATCCCCGCAAGACCTTTCAGACAATCAAACCACATTAATTATATATGTTTTTCTTGTGTCAATACACAATTATTTAAAGGCCCTTAGTTAAAGCATGTCAACTAATTGCCTACAAGTAACAAAAGAAAAGGCTCAAGCAGTGTATGGGCAGTAACTTGTCAGGAAATATTTATCCAGAAGAGAACAAAGTAAGCCTCCATTACTTAACAACTACTTCATTCTTCATAATACTAGTCAGTGGGAGCGTAGTCCATGTTCAACCACTGAGAAAGAGAGTAAACGTACACCCAGTAGATAAAAGCATAATAGTGCAATATGTGAGAACTTGGCAATAGCCCAGTGGTAGGGCCGCACCGGTGCATCCCTCGTGACCAGGGTTCAAATCCGGTCAGTGTCAGGAGTGAATTTCTGGTATCTCGCCCACGTGGCTCATCTCCAGTTGGACTAGTTTTTTCTATTAATGGTGCAATATATATTTTATTTTCTAAATGGTCTCAGAATTGTTTAAAACCCGCATAGAATGGAAGTAATCCACTAATCATGCACGTAGCATCCGAATATTCTTACTATGTAATTATGTATTGAACACATTGTTTATAAAGAGTCCTGCTTCAGACGCTTAAGCGATAAGGCGCCCTGACAGCGCCTTAGAAATATGCCTGCTTTAGGCGCTTAGGCGTCAGAGTGGGTGGTGCTCGCTTTACCACCTTATAAACCATGATTGAACATAAGGCTGTACTTTTCGGAAGAACGAACTTTGAATTGCAGTATTCTGATTCCCTGAAGGTAGTCAGGCTACTCCAGAACTAAAATGATATGCATTAAAATGCTTTATCTACAATGTGTGTGTTTGGGG
>NC_041393.1:392622195-392674836 GCF_002162155.2 Triticum dicoccoides | reverse complement strand
ATCAGTTTTCAAAGTGCATCGCAGAATTACAACCATGCTGATGTACGATTAGTTGAGTAGCCACCCAAAAAAAAGAGGCAAACTGGCCTTTTTGATGAAACAGATGCATTACAATCTTAATCCATGCATCTGAATGAACATATGCATAATACTCGTGTACACTTACTACATATCTACAAATCACATACTTATATACTGAAAGAGAAGAAAATAATAAAACAAGTTCACGGCTAAAACCGGCCCAGTGGCCAGCACCGATCATTGTACAGAAAATGAGACAGAGTCGATCAAAAAAAGGGCAACCTGGTGCATGTAGCTCCCGCTTGCGCAGGGTCCAGGGAAGGGTCCGACCACTTTGGGTCTATAGTACGCAGCCTTTCCCTACATTTCTGTAAGAGGCTGTTTCCAGGACTTGAACCCATGACCTCATGGTCACAAGGCAGCAGCTTTACCACTGCGCCAAGGCTCCCCTTCAGACAGAGTCGATCAACGTGAGAATAAAGCAAAATCACAGAACCACCAGACCAAGAAGGCAGCAAACATTAAGGAATTAAATGATCCACAGAAAAAGAACAACAAGTATGATAAGTATGGTAAGAAGCCTTACTTTTCCATCCATTCCTTCTATTCCTTTAGCTGCATCTTCAACCGTAACATACCTTACAAAGCCAAACCCCTTAGAAAAACCAGTGACACGATCTGTGACAACTCGAGCTGCAATTGGATACAGAAGTGAGAACCTTCAAGTACAATGCCCTGTGAGGCAACTGAAATTTTAAACACATACCGTGTTCAACTTCCCCAAACTTTGCAAAAGCTTCTCTAAGTCCATCAGTTGTTGTACGCTTGCTTAGCCCTATAAATCATTATTATTAATATGAGAATTCAGATGTTGTGTATACCACAAGGCTAAGAGCTGGTTGGACAAAATATGCACAACAAGTTGGATACAAATTTCAACTAGCTTTGCCAAGGGTAATGATGAATTGAAGAGTCATGTCACTATCAACTGTATTGGCCCTGAATGGTAGTTAGTAGGATGCCTATAGCTTACTACAACTCTACAGGCTTCGAATGAGCTTTGAAGGATGTTTAGCTGTTTGACCAGTTTCGTGTAGGATCAAGCAAGCACTAAGATGGTCAAAAGTCTAAAGAAAAGATAATTGAAAATTTGGTCTTGTCACGTAGCATAGCTTTGTGATTCAAAGAGATGGATGCTCACTTGACATCATAGTGTTGTGGTGATAGCATAGTCATAAATTTCAAAGCCCATTTGAACAGAAATTTAATAGTGTCATGCTACGTTCTGGCATGCATTGTCTTAACCAAAATGAGATTGGATACTTGGAAAGTACATGACTATCTTTATGCTCTATGTAAGTTCTGGTGCTCTAGACAAATCCAGATACATTCACCACATGTTCCATAGTCATTCAGGAATCCACAAAATAGAGTTAATTTCCCGTAGTGATACACTCCATATCCTTGTATAATTCTTCCATAATATATTTTAAGCAGTTATGCTAATTCTCAGTTGCCTGAAATTTTTGTAGATTTTAGTCACCTAAAATTGCAGTACCAAAAGTGTGCAACTTTGTACAGTCAAACTTAATATGATGAAGGCATATAACAAAGTCAAATGGGATTCTCTGTTTCAAGCCATGCTCAAGATGGGTTACTCAGTTAGTTGCCTGGAGAGAATCAAGAGATTTGTCTCAACTGTGAAGTATGACGTTAAGCTCAATGGGAGTAAGTCTGAAATGTTCAAGCCACCTAGAGGACTCCAGCAGGGGGTTCCCATTTGCCCTACCTTTTCATATTGTGTGCCAAAGGATTTTCTGCTCTCCTTTGTAACGAGCAAGAGGAACGCAGGTTGCAAGGAATGAGTTTTGGACGTGGGGGGTTGGCAGTGTTGAAGCCCTGAACGAGAGATACTTGTGACTACTTACGGTGGTCGGATGCTCAAAAAATGACTGTTTTAAGCATATCTTAGACCATATTTGGGGGGAAAGTGCAGGGCTGGAAAGGTCAATGTCTCTCAAGGGCTGGAAAAGAAATCCTCATCAAGTCTGTGTTGCAGGCGGTACCAGGGTGGTGTTTAAGCCATGAACGAGAGATACTTGTTACTACATACGGTGGTCGGATGCTAAAAAAACTGTTTTAAGCATATCCTAGACCATACTTGGGGGAAAGTGCAGGGCTGGAAAAGAAATCCTCATCAAGTCTGTTGCAGGCGGTACCAGGTCACACAATGAACTGTTTCCATTATAATAAAGGCCTATGTTTGATGCTCCAGTCAATCACGGTAAATTTCTGGTGGGGCTCAGCTGGTGGAAGGAAGGCTCATTGGGTCAGTTGGAAGCGTATGTGTTTCTCCCAGAAAAAACTGCAAAACGGAGGCAAAAGTTTTGCCTCATCCATTAATTAAGTAGAAGTTAATTTATGGAAAACCGGCGAAAACCATCACAACTTGTCCACCCATGTGAACTACTCCCGGACTATGCATCCACAGGACGAGAGGCAAACCTACAAACACACCCGGCACAGAGCCACAGCAACCCTTCAACAGTGGGGTCACAATGTCATTAATGAAACCCCATCGGCCCACTTCAACTGGAGAAGAAAACAAAGATAAAAACAACTGATACATCTGAGCCCACGTTTGCAGTCTAGAAGAAAGGTGTATCATGGAACCACCTGTGCCTCCCCTTTATCGCCACCCTTCTTGCCTTTGCACTTGCTAGATTTCTTCTTACGGATGCCAGATTGAGGGTGAGCGCCATCCAATTATTGCGGCGGAGGTTCCTAACTTCTCTTGGTAGCTCGAAAGAAGTCAAGGCAAGGCTCCTCCTAACAACATGTTAGGAGCTGGTGCGTATGTGTAATGCTATAAGACATGGTGAGTCCTTGTGTTCATCAGTCACAGTGCGCCGCTGCCGAAATTCACAAATCGGTAGAGGAATGGAGCTCGATCTGTAGCATATCCAGGTGGCAAGGAGCAGGCAAGAACCCAAGCGCTGGAACACTCCTCCCCAGACTGGCTCAAAACCAATTCACATGGTGCACTATTCATATCGAAGAAGATGGTCTCGTCCTTGCTGAGAAGCTGGAAGCCCATAAACTTCTGCTAGAGCTGGATAGCATGAATGCAGTGGCCAAGATTAGGGCTGTAGAGAAGGATTTTTCCACAGCTAGCTCTCTGTTGGTGGAGATAGGTGGTGGCAGACTGTCAGTTTGGCAGGATGCGAATACTGCTGCTCATCGTCTGACTAGTGTCATGAACTCTGGTGGTGTGTCCTGGCAATCTGTTGTCTGGCTAGTGTTATGAACTCTTTGTTTTCTTTGTGTGTAATGATTGTAGCGTTGATGCTTAAATAAAACCAGACATTCCCCGCGGAAAAAAAAATATCGGGGAACTAATAGAACCAGATTAATAATGTCGTAAAATGTATAATCCACATCAAGGATTTGAACCGCCTACAGTTAAAGTGCCCTCCACATGTAATTGTAATAAATTTACATTGAACAAGAAAAGAATCAGCATCATATCTCCTAATTCGTTGCTGCACATCTAGCAAGAACGGATCTATAAGGCTAAGCAGAGACCTAATTAGCAACATCACATCATGGCATGATATCTGACCCTAATCGACTGGATACCATTTTCTCGCACTCAAAAGCGAGCTTTCGAGCAAAATCTCTGGCGGGGATCGAGGCCTGAGTGTGGTTACAGGAGCGAATGGAACAAGGAAAGAGGGGGGCAACAATCGTACCGGAGACGAAGAGGTTGGGGGAGGGGTCGGCCTTCGGGGGAGGCGTGGGCGGGCTCGGCGGCGCGAAGGCCGAGATGGAGAACATGCGCGCGTTCGGCGTCGCGAAGTCGGCGATGGAGAACATGCGTCGGAGCCCGAACCTTGCCGCCACCGCCGCCATAGCTGCCGCCGCCGGAGAATGGGTGAAAAGGCTTGCGTGCGTGAGGGGTTAGTGATTGATTTTCCTTCCTCTCTTTGCGTCAACCTGGGGTTTAAAAGGTTAGGTCATGGACCGGGCCAGTTGAGACGGGGAGGGCATCTCAATCTCTAAAAATTAGCCCGTCCAAAGCCTCCTCAAATAACTCCTCAAATTTAAGGAGTTATCCTAAAACTTAACTCTCTGATTTTTTTCATAAACATTCATTTCAAAGACTAATCTAAACTACTTGATTACATTATTTAACAAAAAGGTTGCACATCATACATAACATAATTAGACGGGTTATCGTTAGATATAGCATATCAAACAAATGTAAGCTATACTTGCCATCACCATAGTTGGCGCAGAACACGTTGAAGTCGTCCGAGTCTGAGGAGATAGGGATCATCCACCACCACCATCGGAGGGACCGGTCTCATTGTCATTGTTGCTAGGCCGAGTCAACAACGTCTCCTCATCCTCGTCGGAGGGCCCAGCCAATATCTTGTCCCAAATCACGTCATTCTTCTTGAACTCAGACCGCGCTTGGTTCTCGGCGACAAGATGCATATTCTTTGTGATGAGCTCCGCCATATAGGTCTTATCGATGCGCTTGGCCTCGAGCTAGTTCACGGCCATGCGGTTCTCTTTCTCGTCGGCGAGAGAACATTCTAACTGGAGGCTCAATGTAGTCTTGGGCGCGATCGCTGAGGGGAAAGTTAAGCTTCGCTCGACTGCCAAAGTAGCAGACTGTTGTCGCGTCGTTCGTGTGCACCTCCTGCTCTATGCTGACGAATGTGCCAAGCCATAGTGCCCCACAGTCATTGCTGCACGCCGTGACATTTCGACGGCGGTGGCAAGCGCTCATGATGGATGCGTGTTGGAAATATACCCTAAAAGCAATAATAATTTTGTTATTATTTATTTCCAAGTTTATAATTAATGTTTATATTCTATGCAGCCCAACAGCTAGAGGCTGGTTGCACGAAGGCACTATTTGGGAAGCTTCATCGAGCTAGTTTCAACCTCGTTAACTAAAGACGACGTGCAGCTCGGATGAGACCAAGGTGCAACCAAGCTTGAAAATCAGTGCTATTGACGGTGTCCTGGCCCAAGGATCTGACCACATCGGTTCCCGGCCTGGTGGGCCGGGTTGAGGATACGTAGGAAGGTTTCATCCTGGGCCACGTTGGACGGCCCATGATGCATTATACGAAGACTCTGAAAGACTTATATACAAGCCAAAGATATAAAGTTGTGAAGGACTCACCAGTGTAGCCGACTACAGTATGTAACCTAGGACCCCAGGTATGTTATATGAGAGAATTCCTTATTTGACCCTTTCTTAAATTTTGCTTTCTTTTTTGGCCCATAAAACATCTTTTTTCTTTTTTTGACACTCTAACTTTATTTTGTTCCCTATGTGCCACTTCCGTTAGTTTTGACAAGTAGCGGTGTTAAGTATGACCTAGAAAGACCATTTTGCCCCTTCTGTAGAATGTGACCTGATTATTTACATGCAAACGCAGAGGTAATGTGATATTTTTTGTTCGCCCAAAAAAAGTGATATATTTTGGTGTAGTTCAATAATTAAAAAATAGTACTATATACATAAAAAATAGTACTCGCTGTAGGAAAAAGAATAGTTACTACCCACGTGTACACGATTAAATCATCGTCACATCGTGCAACGCGTGGGCGGCTCTGGCCGTGGCGGTGTACTGCCTGAGCGCGCCGACGAGCACGAGCATGTCGAAGATCTGGTGGCTGTACTGGTCGATGTAGTCGAACTGTTCGAAGTGACGTTTTTATTTCTCTTTCTCAGGTCAGAAAAAAAGCACAATGTGCATGAGACATGCACGTAAACACGTGTGCAACCCGAACGGGGATCTCCTAGCTTTATTCGATTTTGTATACATTACGTATCCATGTAGGATTCTAATTGTTCTCTGTCCAGTATTACGTCCCTATACTAATTGCTAAAACTCCAAAGCCTTTACACATCGCGGAGCGCGAGCGCTCCGGCAGCGCGTGACGCAGAACCCAGCACCGCTGGTGTACACGAGCTCATGGCAGCAGCGTACACGAGCCCATGGCTGCCTCCAGCAACACAGGAGCGGCGCTACCTCTCTTTCCATTTTTGTTGACAAACTACTACCAAGGGCAAAACTGTCTTTGCACGTGCCAGTTAACACTACTGGATGGAAAAATGTACGAAAGTGTCAAATAGGAAACAAAATTTAAGCCAACATCCAAATAAGGAAGATTTCGTTTTATAGGGCCAAATAGGGAACCATATTTTAAAAAAGGGTCAAATAAGGAATTCTCTCATGTCATATAAGCCGGAGGCCAGGCTTGTCCATAGCATACATACAATCCCTTGGTATTCACATGTACTTTGTACAACCCCACCCACCCCAATCGCAGTATACATGAGCAGGAGTAGGGTATCAGCTCGACCGTGCCTATGCCTCATGTTACCATGCAGCGTAGCGATACACTACCGAGAGATTGCCGGATTTAGCTCCGACATTATACCTCGGACAATGATCGCCTAGCTGCTTATTTGCTAATTTTGTGGACGATGTAAGTTCTGTTTAAGTTATCAATAAAGCTAAGCTAGGCATGATGGCCTTCCTGGAAAAAAACACTGCGAAACTCCAACGGTCACACAAAATGCATTAACAACCTGCACAGGTAAACTCGTTGTCACAAATGTTGAAAACCATTATCCTTTTAGTCCTTACAGAAATCACCTGCTAAAAGGAGCAAAAGAATTGCGATGAAGTAGAGGCACTGCAACTAGTGTGCTCTACCAGATCTGAAAATCTGCAAAAGAATGGTGCACCGATGCATCTCTGCACAAGCTCACAAAGTAAAGGCGCCAGCCAGAGCAAAAAGAGTGGCCGACACCAGTGTCCATGCACCCACACCGGTCGAAATGGCACCACTGCAGAATTGCGATGAAGTAGAGGCACTGCAACTAGTGTGCTCTACCAGATCTGAAAATCTGCAAAAGAATGGTGCACCGATGCATCTCTGCACAAGCTCACAAAGTAAAGGCGCCAGCCAGAGCAAAAAGAGTGGCCGACACCAGTGTCCATGCACCCACACCGGTCGAAATGGCACCACTGCACTCGTCATTGTTGCCGCTGAAGCATCCAGGATGGGCAGTCTTGGGAACACCCCCTTCTACCGTGAAGCTCGAGTTGGGCTTCCCGTTGCTGAACAAGACACACCAGAAATACGGACCGCCGCCAGAAGTGCCGGTGACAGCCGCCCCCACCTCTGTGTGGTTCTTGCTATGCAGTACTTGGAGGCTCCTCTCATCAGCAATGAGCATGTCGAAGGCCTGCGCTGGAGGCGGGTAGCTTGGCTGGCACGCCAGGAGCCTCCCAGTGATCTTGGCAAGGCTTGCAGCTTGGACACCACAATTTGGGGCAAATGTGTCGATGAAACTGGAATCCACGGGCTTCTTGTTTCCACCCACCTGGTCGCACTGACCCTTATATGCTTTTATGTACTGCAGAGCAATGCATCCAAGACCTTGATTATCAGCAAGATTTGATGCCTTGCTGGCGGTACGGTTGGAGTTGATCAAGCTCACAAGCTCATCGGCAGGGTTATCTGTAAACGAGATAATTCAAGGATGACATGTTAGTAATACTACAAATTCCAGCATTCAGTTGTGCAAGAGGTGGTGACTGGTGCGTGTTATCTATGCACAATACATGACCAACCCAGCACCAAGTTTGGGAAAGGTTGGCTGTGACCTCTCGATTTGAAACTTTCTCATCTAAGTTAGGAATATAGTATCTTTTAGCTTGGGCCTTAAGCTAATTTCAGAGATTTTTACTTGGATTGGATTATTAGTTCTCTATAGTAAAGCAACTACCTTCTGCAGGACAAAAATGATAAATAAGCAACTAAAAATCAGAGCTGGTTCACAATATGCGCACACAAAATAGGTACGCGCTAGGAATACAAGCACTATGAAGAACCATTAACAATCAGCGGCCTTCGCAGTGTTACTTGATCATTTCAAAATCAGGGCGGTGCACCCAAAGCCAAATGCCCAAAGGGAAGGCACATACTCTGTTTGCATCATCAGGAGGGAGCAGAATACACGTAGATTAAAAGATAAGCTGAGAAGTACAGAGCTACAATGACAGGATCAAAGATATGGCTGATTTGGGGATAGCCAACAGGTTCCACGGACATCGTCATTTGTGATGGTTGGGATGTTGTTGGTTGCCGGAGACCTAGCTGTTTGGTTGCACATTTCTTATTCTGATACATCAACATGCAAAGCTTTTGCATGTTCACAAACAAGACAAAACATAACGGGAACTACGTCTACTCTTAAAAAAAGTACATGGCCAGATCTGGAGTCTAAAAACAGCAGCAGAAAAAACTGGGTGTTCTACAGTTTGTAAAAATGATTAATAGATGTGCTGAGCACACTAAAGAATAATTTATTTTCTAGGGAAAACATAATGAAACCATGTTTTTTTTTTTTGCCAGGACGCTAATTAAGCAACATTTCTGCATTTTTGTTAGTGTATTATAAGTGATGTGTAGATGAGTTACATAACAACGATTAACAGTTGTGTCATTGGATTTCCACACTCAGAATTCCAAAGGCTTCTAGTTGGATTTCAAGAACAATTAGTAGACCGTCACCAACATGTCATTTTATATATCTAACAAACAGAAATAGATGCCCAGGCTCGAGATCCACGCCGACCCTGATATGGCGTTCGACGAGCTCGACGACCCGAACGAAGACCTCAAGGCCGGCGTCGTCTGCGTGCGCCGAAGGGCAGCTGAAGCTAGAGCTCAGATCCAAACACCTGGTCGGCAACCGGAGTGCACGCTCAGTAGGAAAAGCAGAAATTAAGGAAATGCAGCAGGCGACAGCAACAGAGAGCCGATCGTGCAAGGGGTGAGACTGAGACGGTAAGAGACGTACTCTTAGTATCGGCAGCGGAGGCGGCGGCGAGGAGGAGCGCGAGGAGCGCGGAGGCCAGCAGCGGCTGAGCGGCGACCGCCATTCTCGGGATCTGACAGCGAGTGTGTGTGGGAGAGCTGAGCTGGCTGGCCTGGAAGAAGTTGGTGGAGCTGGGTGACAACTTCCGTTCGATCTGCTCTGCTGCGAGGTCTCGCTTTCTTAAATGCTTTCTCGAGTTTCTTCTGCGCGCACTCTGCTCTGCTCTCTCCGTGTGTGCCGGTTGGTGCGGATTGGCCAAGATACCCCCGCCGACTATTTTCGGTTAGAAGGCAGCTATCCATAAACAACCGGGTCAGTCGACGGCCGAATTTCGTGTTTTGACCCTTTTTTGAAAGGATTTCAGGATCTGACCCCTGTTTGAAAATTTTTCGAGATTTGACCCTTTTGCTACCCCAGGGCCTACGGCGGTAGGGTTAGATAGCCTACCGCCACGGCCCATGGCGGTAGGGGTGCGACGGAGGGGGACGGCGGCCGTTTGACTGCGCTGACGTGGATAAGTACCTACCGCCAGGAGGCCTGGCGGTAGGCTGTCCAAACCTACCGCCAGAGCACCTGGCGGTAGGGGCCTGTCTCAGTGTAACAATTCTGTAACGAAGAATTGAGTTGCCCTGGCGGTAGGCTGTCTGACCCTACCGCCAGGGGCCTTGGCGGTAGGGTCTTGTTTTTTCAGTGTAACGATTCTGTAACGAAGAATTGAGTTGCCCTGGCGGTAGACTGTCTGACCCTACCGCCAGGGGCCTTGGCGGTAGGGTCTTGTTTTTTCAGTGTAACGATTCTGTAACGAAGAATTGAGTTGCCCTGGCGGTAGGCTGCCTGACCCTACCGCCAGGGGCCTTGGCGGTAGGGTCCTGTGTTTTATGAATTTAAGTTCATTTGCTTGCTTCTTTTCAAATTCAATATGACAATAATATTATAGCAATTTTCACAAATATGACAACAATATCACAGATCTCAAACAATTAAACTTGGGCATCACATACACATTAACAAATTTGAAGTGCATAGAACATTTCAAACGAACTTCAACTAATTAGTAAACGGAGTTCCACATAGTTTCACAAATAGCAAATACATAGATCCACAAATAGCAAACACATAGTTCCACGTAGCTTCATAACCACCCGAATAGTTCAATCAAACGAAGTTCAACGAAACTAAAAGAGCCAACTATCGAAGAGCATAATCAGTTGCTCCTTCCCCTCTTGGAGGTACGGTCCTCGTTACTCTTTGAACGATTCTCTTCGGTCTTCTTCTTGGGCCGTCGAGGAACCGGTCTCTGGAAAGGGTCCGGACTCAGCAAATCCTTCTTCTTCGGATTCCTCTTCTTCGGCAGCTGAGATGCTTGAGACGTTTGAGTTGCTGGAGGTCCATAATCTTCATCGTACTCCTCCTCCCCGTTGCTCTCATCCTCCTCCTCCCCTTCTTCATATATGGCCTCCTCCTCCTCCTCCTCCTTCTCCTCCTCCTCTCCAACCAACCTAGACGACGAGGGAGCATGGCTCGATGAGCCGATGATACCCTGTGTGGCTACAGGCTGATGAGCTTCAACTGACCCAGCTCCAGCACACCCAAGCAGCCCTACCAGCTTGCGACAACGCTGCACGAACTTCTGCACTCACAATGAAGCAAGGTCATAATAAGTTCAGATCGACTGACTGCAAGTGAACAAGATGCATCTGTTCCGAGGAGACTGAAATTGTACCTTCATCGTCCCCCTGACTCTGGTCTCAGATTGTACGCTCCCGGGAAGATGACCTAGTGCATCTGAGGCTTCAAAGATGCATCTGTTCAGCTCACCGGACTGCAACGGCATAAGTCAGTCACGTTGACGAATAAAATATTTTAAATACGACCGTCGGTTCAAACGTACCACTCTGTTGATGAGGGGTGCAAACTCCCTAAATCCACTGTGCATGTCTCTGATGCCGGTCTGGTATGCCTGTTCATCGGGGTCAGCCCACTCCAGCTCCGCGATGTCTTCCGCCGTCCATCGAGGCCTGAGACGAAGACGGTGCTTCTGGCCATCATCGTACCACCTCATGTGTCGGCCCAGGTAATCATCCCAGTTAGTCACTCTCCTCTCCACGTCTTTACGCCACCTCCGTCGGTTCCACTCCGTCACATGAGTCTTATGCTCCTCTCCCCAGTCTGTGATTGACTGATTCTTCTGTCGGCTCATGCTGCAAGGCATAAGCAACAAGAATCATCATAAGCGCAATGAGATCATCATAAGCAACAAGAAACATGATAATCTCACGGAGAACAAAGAGCTCACAGGTGGAGCGCGTGGCCGCCGGTATCGGTGGGCTGGCCCGGTGGGGTATGCTGATAAATCCCAAACTGCGTGGCCACGCATTGTGGCAAATGCCACTCGACGGCATACACACAGATCATGGGCACGATGCACCGCCAGAGACCACGGTCCGCATCGCACATCACGTTCAGATCAAAGTCCCACTCTCGTTCTTGTCGATACGGCCACCAGATTACCTATTACATATACCTTGGTAAGTTCGCACTCTTGGTCAATAGCGGAATCAAAGAGAAAGGTGTTGGGCGAGTTCATATACCTGCGTATGCGTCAAAGCGTCCAACTCGTTGGTGTAGGTCTTGTACGAAGTCTTGTTTAGGCCCGTGTAGAGTTTGACAACGTCCCACTCGTAAGCTACGGTGGGGTTTCGAGTCTCGTCGCCTTCTTCGCCATAGTCTTCCCATGGGCGTCTTGGCAACTTCTCCGGACGCCCCACCGGCAGCCGCTCCCACATCCAAATGGAGAAGGCCCAGACAAAGCCACCCATATTGGACTTGTCTCCCGTCCTCTGCGTTGCGTCGTCAAGCTGCAAAACATCAAATGAGGATCAGATATAAGAAAATGTCATGGACACACTTTCGTAGGTAGGTACGCAATTAGACACTCTCTTACCGAACGGTATAGGTAGGCGAGAGATGCCGTCCCCCAACTGTACCCTGCATCCCAGTCCGCTAGGAAGAACGGATGCGCCCAGTTGGCAGAGTTCCCGGAGCTGTCTGGAAACACGACCTCCGAGAGAATATACCACAGATAGGCCCTCGCGTACAACTCCACAGTCGCCTCATCTGCGCCTTGGGGGCATGTCCTCCGGTGCTCCGAGAGCCAGGGCAACGGCACACCGGATGTACGGTTACTCTTGGCACCGGGGCAGTCGCCGATGAGGGTGGTGACCCTCTCCTGCCAGTTGGCCCTCTCCACTTGACCGGTGAGTGCATGACCCTCGATCGACATTGCAACAATCATCCCCCAGTCCTCTAGGGTCACCGTCATCTCCCCGCATGGAAGATGGAAAGAATGGGTCTCCGGTCTCCAACGGTCAATCAGAGTTGTGAGAGCCGCGTGGACAAGCGTCAGCGGCTGACGCTTGAACTGCAGCACGAAATCCAACAGACGGGCTCTCTTGAAGAACGGCGCGTAGCGCTCGTCGTAGTCCATATGCCCATGAACCCCGTGACCCCTCATGCGCAGTGGCTGGAGCGTCTGTTAAAAAGTGAACGCCAAAAAGTTAGGAAATCATTTTCATCAATCCGAGAACTTTGATCAAAATTTCTTTCATATCACTTACCTCTCCGTTCTCTATGAAACGGGCACGATGACCCTTGTCGAATGCCCAGTCCAGCATGCAGTACCGTGGGCCGATGTTGTCCACAAGAGGTGGCCGCCTTAATAGAGTTTCATAAACAAAAGCACCATAAGCATAAGCATACATAAACAAACAATGAACTCAAATCATATCAAGATCAAATTTTAAGCATATTCCTCCAACAACATCTACTACACATGATGGATCAAATCATATCAACATGCATCATATAAAAAAAACCTCCAACATACATCATAGCTTCATATTTTTAAACAAAATTTTCCAAACAATATCTTCATATCATCATATCAACACGCATCATCAAACTAGGGTTCATCTTCACACTAGAGCATATCATCATATCAACATGCATCATCAAACTAGGGTTCATCCCTTTATCAACAATACATCATAATTTTTTTAACAAAAAAAATTATGAACTAGGGTTCATCTTCACACTAACATATGAACTATTGATTAGAGTACATATCCAATACCACTACTTACTAAAGAACTAAGAACAACTACTACAATCAATCTTAGGTGAAAAAAAATCAATCTAAGTTCAAAAACATGAGGGATTTCAAGCAAATAATGCGTCGAATCGGTAGCAAGTTTGCAAAAACTAATTGGAGGGATCGGAGGAGCTTACGGTTCTCTCCTCGGGGCCATCTCGATCCGCCAAAACGGTGAAGAATCGGTGAAGATCCAAGGGGGGGAGTGGAGGAGATGAGAGAGGGAGAGAGGGGCGACTTGGGGGAGAAAGAAAGGAGAAACTGCCGACTTGGGGGAGGGGAGGGGTGGGGAGAAGGGAAGGGGCGCGGTCTCGGGCGAAATAACTTCCCCGCACCCTACCGCCAGGGCCCCTGGCGGTAAGGTAGACAGCCTACCGCCAGGGCCCATGACGGTAGGGTGCGACGGAGGGGGACGACGCCGTCTCCGCATGCTGACATGGATAAGTTTCCTACCGCCATGGGACCTGGCGGTAGGCTATCTAACCCTACCGCCAGATGCCCTGGCGGTAGGCAAAAGGGTCAAATCTCGAAAAAAATTCAAACTGGGACCAGATCCTGAAATACTTTCTAAAAAGGGTCAAAACACGAAATTCGGTCTCAGTCGACCGACGCCAGGATACCCCGCGCCTCGTCCTATTGGTCCATATAGCCACCGACAAAAAATCTGTGCATTCCAACGAGAGCATAAAATACGACACACCTCTTTTTCTTGAAAAGGATCACATCTATTATAAAGATTCATCGGAAGTATAAATCACACCAAACATAGTAAAAATTACATTGAGGTTTATGGACCACCGAACGACCATTGCCGCCGTCAAAATGAGCCGCCGACGCGCCGCTGTTGCCGCTCCCATACTGGAGTCGGCATGACCTTCTCGAGACAGCCGGGAAGTCTTCGTGCACGTGCTCCTAAGGACCAGCGCCCTGGAGCTGCAGTCATCGCCGTTGAATTCTTGAATTGATGTGAAGAACCTGACACCAAATATCGCCATTGCGTACACTAAAAGTGCAACTAATCCCTGGGTGGTTTTGCTAATTCTTAATGACATATAGTTCATTGAACTAATACTCTTTTAAGATGATCATTTCAGTTTAGTGATTGGCATGACATGGACTAGATATGTGAACCCCTCAAAATGCTAAAGACACATATTGGCAAAAGCTCAAGACTCTACTTTTTCATTTTAGTGATCCAAGATCACGTTGAGCTCATAGGAAAAGCCAATACTATTAAAAGGGGATGAGGTGTTGCTTAATGGCTTGATTTCTCAAAATGCTTAGTGATATGCTCCAAAAGCCCTCAATCACTTTCTCAATTCCACATATGTCCTAAATCTAAAGTCAAACTCGGCCCTAACTATTTGATCTATCCGGCGCCACCGAGTTCTTTTGACATAGCCATAGCCAGAAACCCTAATCAGTTCGATCTCACCGATAGGGATCTCAGTCTCACCGAGATAGGATTGCAAACTCTCTGTTTCCCTTCGTAACGTTTCGGTCTAACTGAAATGAGCGATCGGTCCCACCGAGTTCGCAATGCAAACTCTCTGTTTCCTTTCCACAACGTTTCGGTCTCACCGAAATGAGCGATCGGTCCCACCGAGTTTGCCTGCCCAACTCTTTGTTTGCCTATTACTGAAATCGGTCTCACCGAGATCAAGTTATGCCCTAACCCTAGCACATCAGTCCCACTGAGTTGATCGTGTCGGTCCCACCGAAAAGCCTAACGTTCACATTTTGAACTGAATCGGTCTGACCGAGTTTCACTATTCGGTACCACCGAGTTTGGTAAATTGTGTGTAACGGTTAGATTTTGTGTGGATGCTATATATACCCCTCCACCCTTCCTCCATTTGTGGAGAGAGCTATCAGAATGTGCCTACACTTCCAGCATTCATTTTATGAGAGAACGACCTACTCATGTGTTGAGACCAAGACATTTCAATCCAACCACAAGAATCTTGATCTCTAGCCTTCCCCAAGTTGCTTTCCACTCAAATCATCTTTCCACCAAATCCAAATCTGTGAGAGAGAGTTGAGTGCTGGGGAGACTATCATTTGAAGCACAAGAGCAATGAGTTCATCATCAACACACCATCTATTACCTTTTGGAGAGTGGTGTCTCCTAGATTGATTAGGTGTTACTTGGGAGCCTCCGTCAAGATTGTGGAATTGAACCAAGGAGTTTGTACGGGCAAGGAGATCGCCTACTTCGTGAAGATCTACCCTAGTGAGGCAAGTCCTTCGTGGGCGATGGCCATGGTGGGATAGACAAGGTTGCTTCTTCATGGACCCTTCGTGGGTGGAGCCCTCCGTGGACTCACGCAACTGTTACCCTTTGTGGGTTGAAGTCTTCATCAACGTGGATGTACGATAACACCACCTATCGGAACCATGCCAAAAATCTTCGTGTCTACATTGTGTTTGCTCCCTTCAAACTCCTCCCCTTTACCTTCATATGCAATGATTTACATTCCGCTGCTATACTCTTAGAATTGCATGTGTAGGTTGCTTGCTTGACTTGTTATAAGTTGCTAAAATCTGCGAAGACTTAAAATTGGGAAAAGGCTAGATTTTTATTTGGTCAGGTAGTCTAATACCCCCCCCCCCCGCTCTAGACATACTTTCGATCCTACAAGTGGTATCAGCGCTTTGGTCTCCATTTTCCTTGATTTCCATAGCTTTGGTGATCATAGCCTTGGTTTCACAACCTAGGAGAGTATGGCATCTAGCGAGGAAAATTACCACCGTAGAGGTCCTTACTTTGATGGTACTAATTTTGCTAGTTGGAAGCATAAGATGAAAATGCATATCCTTGGACATAACCCCACCGTTTGGGCTATTGTGTGTATCGGCTTGCAAGGTGAATTCTTTGATGGGAGAGAACCGAATCGTGAAGCTACCGCGGAAGAACTGAAGATGTTGCAATACGATGCTCAAGCTTGCGATATCCTCTTCAACGCATTATGCCCCGAAGAATTCAACAAAATCAGCCGTCTTGAGAATGCAAAGGAAATTTGGGATACTTTGGTTGATATGCACGAAGGTACCTACTCCGTCGAGGAATCCAAATTGGATGTGCTTCAAAGTCATCTTGACAAGTTCAAAATGAAGGATGGTGAAGGTGTCGCTGAAATGTACTCTAGGCTTGCTCTCATCACAAAAGAGATTGGCGGCTTAGGAAGTGAAGAGATGACCAACAGATTCATCATCAAGAAGATCCTAAGAGCCTTGATGGAAAATATGATACGGTATGCACTTTTATCCAAATTATGCCCAATTACAAAGATCTCAAGCCAACCGAAGTCATTGGAAGAATTGTTGCTCATGATATGTCACTCAAGGATAAAGAAGAGCTTCACAACAAGTCTAGTGGTGCTTACAAAGCCTCATGTGATGCTCCTACATCATCAAGTGAGAAACAAGCCTTCAATGAAGAATTGAGCCTAATGGCGAAGAACTTCAACAAGTTCTACAAGAGTAGAAGCAAAGAAAGAAGTTCCAAGTCAAGGTCCTACAATGACAAAAGATCTTCTAGTCGTGAGCGTAATTGCTACAATTGTGGAAGACCCGAACACTATTCCAATGAGTGCGCGGCTCCCTACAAAAGAAGAGAAGAATCACCTAAAAGGAGAAGCAAAAGAGAAGAATCACCTCCAAGGGAGAGAAGGAGTAGAGATGATCGTTATGAACGAAGAACCTCTCGCAGAAGCAAGGATTCAGAAAGGAAGGACAAGTCATCAAGGAGTTATACAAAACGAAGACATCAAGCTCATGTTGGTGAATGGGTATCCGGATCCGACTCCGACCACCACTCCGAGAGAAGTTATCACTCCGACTCCGAATATACTAAGATGAAGGTGTTGCCGGTCTAGCACTTGTGTCAACCAACTCCTATGGCATTTTTGATTCACTAAATGAAGGAATTAGAAGATGCTTCATGGCTAAAGGCCCAAAGGTATCACACCTCGAGTATGTTGATTTCAATAGTGATGAAGATGTTTTGCTAGGTGGTGATGATTTACTTGTTGACAACTCTAGTGATGAAAACTATGATGAACTTGCTATTAATCATGCTAATCAAGATAAAATGAATGGCGATGATAAGAAGGAGATTGAGCGTCTAACTAAAGAACTAAACACTCTTAAGTTAGCTCATGAAACTACCTTAGAAGATCATCAATAGCTTTTGAAGACTCATGAGAATCTACGCTTTGAAAAGCTCAATCTTGAGAAAGTGTATGGGTTCTTAAAAGCAATCAATGATGATCTTCATAAGAAAAGTTCTTCTTACATTGCCAAGCGTTTACTCTTGTCTACTTACATGCCACAAGTAAAATCTAGCAACAAGAACAAGAAAGATTCTTCATCTAGTAGTAACAATAATCATGCTAAATCCAATATTGTTGCTTCTAGCAGTTCTCTTGATTCCACTAATGATTCTCTTAGCCAAGTTACACTTGAGCAAGAAAATAGCTTATTGAAGGGAATTATAGAGAAAGGTGTTTACAAGAGCCTTGCCGAAAGTAAGCAATTTGAGGAAATTGTATGCAAGAAAGGAAGGCACCGGAAAATCAAGGTGTTGGTTTTGAACGAAAGTTCAATGCCAATGGAGTTAAGTGGGAAGAAGATCGATACACCAAGACAAAGTTTGTTCCTCAACAAGAGAAGTATGATCCTACTTCCTTCAAGGGGACACAAGCTCAAGATGATCTTACACCACAAGACCACAAGCAAAAAGGCAAGGACAAGCTTCAAGAGGAGATTGATGCATTTGAAGAAGCTCCTAAGGCCTTGGTGAAGTGGGTTCCCAAGACTACATCAAGTTCTACTTCATCAAGTATGACTACAACTCCAAGGATTCCCATCAAGTTGATGTGTATCCTGAAGAATAAGAACTAGAGAGTTCTTGAGGGTGACTTCGCCAACACACTTCACTCATATTTATGTTGGCAAGGACAAGTGCAAACAACTTCCAAATCTTGCACTAGTTCAAGGAGTCACAAACCCTCTTGTTGGTAAGACAAGGGACAAGGTAATCAATGCTTTCATAGACATCATCTTGTGTGTACTTCACTCTGTGTCTATGGATATCCTTGTTTGTTCCTTGTGGGACTAAACCATGTAGGTATTGAAAGTGCAACTCACTCCAATGGATTGCTCCAAATGATCTACATCAACATTGAGCATCCACATCTTCAACATCTACATGAAGTCATCATCGACAAAACCCAAGGTTAGTTCATCCCTCTTAGGGGGGATATCACATCTAGGGGGAACTTTACTCTAAGAATTGAGCTAAAGCAACTCTAATGGTGTGAACACAACAATGCTTTATGTAAAAGTGGTAACCCCACTTGTGCTTAAACGATGAGTATGACCTACGATCAAATGTTCTCATTTGACTCCTCAGTCAATATACTCATATATAGATGACCTAGTCATCGCCAATTGCTTGATAGATGCTAGAGTGTTTGTGCATGCTTTGCCACATATTTCATTGGCCATCTTATTGTGTGAGCATGTTGATTGCATATTTGTCTCATTCGAGGACATCCATTTGTTGCTTTGATTGTTTGGCTCTTTTTCTTTTGCCAAATGGATGAACAAGAATGCCTAAGAACTTCCTCTAGCTATTTATGCTTTTATCTTCTCAAACTCTATTCATGCTACATCACAAAGTTTGATCAAGTCAGATTCAAACCCCTGGGTGAGGAGCACTCGGAGTCACCGATTCGTCATAGACTTAAACTTCCAAAACCTCTCTGTGTATTTTGGTCCGACTGATTCATTCCTTTTGGTCATACCGAGTTCACTGAGTTGATCTAGGTTTTCAATCTCGGTGCAACCGATTCGAACAGTTCGGTCACACCGAGTTGCAGTAACCGCTTGCGATTCTGCATATCGGTGCCACCGAGTCATTCCACTCGGTCACACCGACAAGGTTAGGATATATATACCCACGGGTCATATTTTGGAAATTTGTCCGAAACCCTTCGCCCGCGCGCATCCTGCTCTACTGACTCGGATCTCCAGATTGTCCTCTCTTCACCAGTGACCTCCTACCGCTGGTCTCCTCGCCGTCAACAAGAATCTTCACCACCATTGCCGCCATAGCAAGCTCATCGCCAGGTTAGGGTATGAGTTCGATCCTTTGTGCAATTGTTACCTCCAATTCTTAGCACAAAGTCAATGTCATGATTCTTACCACGTATGAGATTAATCTATCCAATAAAAACTTCCTTTAGATTAGATTTGATTCAAAATTTTAGGGTTAGGTTTCCGCCAAACTCATCTCGGACCGACCGAATTGTAGAAATTGGTCTCACCGATTTGGCTTAGGCCATTGCACTTGCAACTTTCCGTCTTCCGAAACTTACAAATCGGTGTGACCGAGTTTAACTCTCAGTGAAACCCTATCAATCTCAGAGTCACCAAACTATGTCTCGGTCTGACCGATCTCACTAGTTCAGACTCTAATATTGCTTCGGTGTCACCGAGTTTAACAAATCGGTAGCTCTGGAATACTTTCTGTGGAAAATTAAAACTAAGTTTTTGACTCAATTGCTTTGCAAAATATCTGCACCTTGTGATGCTCATCCACTCTATCTCATCTACATCTATTCATAGGGTCAACTTTCTTGCAGTGTCAGACATGTCAGATCAAAGTGATAGCCAGAACAAGTCTGAGGAGCAAGTTAACTTGAGTGAGGGCACTAGTCCCTCTGGCAGCTATGATGAGGGTAGCAGAAGTACCCCAAGCAACTTGCCCAAGGCAGCAACAAGGACAAGGAGAAAGAGAAACTCAGATTCAGAAGATGAAGACTATGTTGCTGCCGAGGAAGAAATTAGTTCCAAGAAGAAAGTTGTCAAGAAAGAATTTGGCACAACAGCTTCAACTAAGCCTGGTCTGAACAAGAAGGCTCCTGCCAAGAGAGTGCCAATGTCCAAAGCTAGAGCCTCAACAAAGGAAACCATTGAGTTCACTCTTGAACCAAAGGAGGCTGGTGAGGGCAAGAAGAGAAAGTAAAGGGTCAAGAAGCACTACAAAAAAAAGACACATATCCGTGACATTTTGGGCCGAACAAATTTTTTTCCTGTCATGCTTATGACACTTCTATGACGATAATTGTGACAAAACTCGGTATCATCATAGATGTGGTGGGCTCCTACTTCTATGAGAAAAAATCATGACAGAAAATGTGCTTTTCATCCTGGGAAGGCCGGAGACGCAGCTGCATGACATTCTTTGGGCCGTCCATGACGGAAAAAACGTGGTAGAAGTGAGGGCGAGGAAAATATCGGGGAGTTCCTGGTTACAGTGGGTGGTCGGGGCCGAGTGATGCACAGAGGTTTGCGTGTTTCTCTCGTACACGTACACACGTGTGTGCGAGGCGTTGCGCTCTAACTGAACCCGAGCGAGACGTTGGGCTCTAACTGAACCCGAGCGATTGTACTAGCTACGTTACTGAACCCCGATCGATCCCTTGCTGTTAACTGAACCCGAGTGATTCCTTTGCTACTGCTACTAACTGAAGCCGATCGATGCTACCTCCTGATGAACAGTGAGCGTTGTTGGGGGCTTGGATGAACTGTTCCCGGTGGGGGTTTGGATGAACAGGATCCCGTGGTAGTAGAGGCCGTTTCCGCTGGATGAACAGGACCCCGATCGATCGACCGGTTGGGGGTGGATGAACAGGACCCCATGGAGGGCTGGATGAACAGGACCCCATGGAGGGCTGGTTGAATAGTAGCCGGTGGAGGGCTAGATGAACAGTAGCCCGTGGAGGGGTGGTTGAACAGGACTCTGATGTCTACTATGCAACCTTCTTCTTGTAGACGTTGTTGGGCCTCCAAGTGCAGAGGTTTGTAGGACAGTAGCAAATTTTCCTCAAGTGGATGACCTAAGGTTTATCAATCCGTGGGAGGCGTAGGATGAAGATGGTCTCTCTCAAACAACCCTGCAACCAAATATCAAAGAGTCTCTTGTGTCCCCAACACATCCAATACAATGGCAAATTGTATAAGTGCACTAGTTCGGCGAAGAGATGATGATACAAGTGCAATATGGATGGTAGATATAGGTTTTTGTAATCTGAAAATATAAAAACAGCAAGGTAACTAATGATAAAAGTGAGCACAAATGGTATTGCAATGCTTTGAAACAAGGCCTAGGGTTCATACTTTCACTAGTGCGAGTTCTCTCAACAATAATAACATACTTAGATCATATAACAATCCCTCAACATGCAACAAAGAGTCATTCCAAAGTCACTAATAGCGGGGAACAAACGAAGAGATTATTGTAGGGTACGAAACCACCTCAAAGTTATCCTTTCTGATCGATCTATTCAAGAGTCCATAGTAAAATAACATGAAGCTATTCTTTCCGTTCAATCTATCCTAGAGTTTGTACTAGAATAACACCTTAAGACACAAATCAACCAAAATCCTAATGTCACCTAGATACTCCAATGTCACCTCAAGTATCCGTGGGTATGATTATACGATATGCATCACACAATCTCAGATTCATCTATTCAACCAACACAAAGAACTTCAAGGAGTGCCCCAAAGTTTCTACCAGAGAGTCAAGACGAAAACGTGTGCCAACCCCTATGCATAAGTTCACAAGGTCACTGAACCCGCAAGTTGATCATCAAAACATACATCAAGTAGATCACGTGAATATCCCATTGTCACCACAGATAAGCACATGCAAGACATACATCAAGTGTTCTCAAATCCTTAAAAACTCAACCCAATAAGATAACTTCAAAGGGAAAACTCAATCCATTACAAGAGAGTAGAGGGGGATAAACATCATAAGATCCAACTATAATAGCAAAGCTCGCGATACATCAAGATCGTGCCATATCAAGAACACAAGAGAGAGAGAGAGAGAGAGAGAACAAACACATAGCTACTGGTACATACCCTCAGCCCCGAGGGTGAACTACTCCCTCCTCATCATGGAGAGCACCGGGATGATGAAGATGGCCACCGGTGAGGGATCCCCCCTCCGGCAGGGTGCCGGAACAGGGTCCTGATTGGTTTTTGGTGGCTACAGAGGCTTGCGGCGGCGAAACTCCCGATCTAGGTTATGTTCTGGGGGTTTCTGTATATATAAGAGGTTTTGGCGTCGGGGACAAGTCAGGGAGGGTCTCCGAGGCGACCATGAGGTAGGGGCGCGCCCAGGGGGTAGACACGCCCCCCCACCCTCGTGGGTGCCTCGGGACTCTTCTGGCCCATCTCCGATGCTCCGTGGGCTTCTTTTGGTCCAAAAATAATCTCCGTCAATGTTCAGGTCAATTGGACTCCGTTTGATTTTCCTTTTCTGCGATATTCAAAAACAAGGAAAAAACAAAAACTAGCACTGGGCTCTAGGTTAATAGGTTAGTCCCAAAAATCATATAAAATAGCATATAAATGCATATAAAACATCCTATATGGATAATATAATAGCATGGAACAATAAAAAATTATAGATACGTTGGAGATGTATCAGACCCCGTGGAGAGGGCTAGTTGAACAGTAGCCGGTGGAGGAGCGGTGGAGGTTGTATGAATAGGAGTCCATGGATGAACAGTCGCAGGTGGAGGCTGGAGGAGGTCGACGGTGGATGAATAGTAACCCGTGGAGGCAGTCGATGGTGGAGATGAACAGTATCCCGTGGAGTCCCGTTTTGCGGTACGCCACACCCCTCTTGATGAATAGGACCCCTGTTTCGACCGTAGTGCTCCAACACAAGTTCGTTTCCTCCTTTTTGCAGTATGCCACACCTCCCGATCAACAAGGCCCCGTTTTGACCGTAGGAGGTCCAAGAGAAGTCCGTTTCCTCCGTTTTGCAGTACGCCAGACCCCTCCCGATGAACAGGATCCCGTTTCGACCGTGGCCGGTCGAACACAAGGCCGTTTCCTCTGTTCTGGGGTATGCCAGGCCTCGTTTCGATCGGCTGTTCCATCCAAGCTGGTTGGCTCCCGATGAACACGACGACGACGTAGTTTCTCCGTTCCGACCCAACCATGTACACGAGCCCTAGCCGTACGTATGCGCGAGTAGGCATTCGAGACCCTGCCCGTATGTACGTACGTGGCCATATTTACTTTCTTGCACCCTGGCCGTTGTACGTACGTGTACACGATATTAACGGGACTGCGTGACATGCTATGTGCGCGCCTCTACTACGACACGTGCACGCCTCTACTACAACACGTGCCCTTCCTTACATGGCCATGGTTCATCGTTGCAGCCTGCAGACAGTCCGATCGACCAGTATGTACGTACACATTCGCGACTAGAATGAAAACGCTACGTACGCTTCGACCAGGTGGGTCCCGACTGTCAGGAACTTCCTTGCGTGCGAAGATGTAGCTGGTGGGTCACAGTAGTCAGGGGGCGAATCAATTTTTTTGCCCGTAATATGGACGCACTTCCTTACGTGCGAAGATGTAGCCGGTAGGTCCCAGCAGTCAGGGGGAAACATTTTTTTCACGAAATACGGTGGCCCGTCCGGTGGGTCCCTGCTGTCAGGTGGAGGAATCATTATTTTGCGCGTAATAAGGAGGCACTTCCTTGCTGCGGCCGTGGACCCAGCTGTCAGCCTCTCCACGTACAGTACTCTTCCGATGGAAGTCGTTCCTTGACCACATTGACCACGCCATGCCGAGAGCACCAAGGCGGTGGACGATGGTGAGGCCTAGGAAGGGGATGGCGCAGAGCCGGGGAAGACTTGGCAGTGGATGCCCATGCAGAGAGGAGTACGAGGGTTCACTGGTTCGGCTTCGGTGTGAGGCTGCCATCGCCGCAGGTCTTGGCCAGCGATGGGAGTAGTAGGGGACGGTGAGGCCTCCACGGCAGCACATCCGACCACAGGAGGCGATAGCACGCGGTGGTTTGGACGGCTGGAGCAAGAAAATAAGAGGTTGAAGAAGCAGGACGACTGTTGGATGTTAACAATCCAACGGTCACTGGTGATAGAATTGTTTGTTGACTAAGTTGACAAAGCCCTCCGTCCGCGTCAACTTAGTAGGCCCACAAGTCAGCCTCCCACTATGGTGGGTCCCAGCTAGCAGGGGGGTATTAGTTTTTTGTGCGTAATAAGGAGGCACTTCCTTGCGTGTGAAGATATAGCTGGTGGGTCCGAGCTGTCAGTGGGAGTATTCATTATTTTTGGCGTAATAAGGAGGTACTTGCTTGCGTGCGGCCATGGACCATGTGGGTCCCAACTGTCAGCCTCTCCATGTACATCCCTCTTTCGATGTTGTCGTTTGTTGACAATGTTCACCACGCCGGGCCGAGTACACCAGCGCGATGGACGATGGCGAGACCCAGGAAGGGAGTGACCCGGAGGCGACAAAGCCACAGCAGTGGAGGGATGTGGGTGAGTAGAGGGATGGCCTAGCCAGCCGTGGGAGTAGTAGGGGCGGTGTGGCCAGCTCGGCAGCACAGCCGGCCACGGGAGGCGGGAGCAGGCGTTCCCGCCGGCGCTGGATTTGGCGGCTGGAGCAAGAAGATCAGAGATTGAAGAAACACGACGGCCGTTGGATTGACATCCAATGGTTACGTCTGCTAGAACCGTTTGTTGACATATATAATAAGTAAAAAAATCTTGCATACACGTCAACTTAATAGGCCCACAAGTCAGACCATTCCCTATTTTTAAATAATTTATATATAGCTCATTGCAACTTCTTATGCAATTTATTGCAGTCCATTTTTTTGTTGGCCAGGGCCAGGGTTAAAAAATTAAACAAAATGTTGCATATTTCTGTGGTTTCCAACTATTTTTAATACCAAAATATCGAGCTATATTTAAAGTACTTTGAAGATGTATTTAAATTAGGTTAAAGCCCAGTGAAATAGGAATCTAAAAATGTGAAAAATTCAGAAATTATAAAGTAATTGCCAATTTGTCATCTGTTTTCATATTTACAACCCATTTCATATTACTTTCAAGATTTACAGGCTCTTAAAAGAGTTGCAGCCCATCAGGGTGTAGAAAAATAAGTAGGCCTGGATTGGGTATTCTTCAAAAAAAAATAAACTGGGCTCATTTTCACAAAGAAAAAATAGCTGGGTTGGTCATATGGTGAATATAAAATATAAGCCTGGGCTAGACGGGCCACAGACCAGTTGAAACCCTGCCTCATCTCAACAATAACAAAAAAATTACTTTTCGAGCAGCTATGTCCAAGGTGTCAGCCGATCTTGTGTTGTTCTCTTGTCTATTGGCTATATACGTTGACAATGTCGTGGGTCCCAGATGTGAGGAAACCACTAGGAGGAAGCATTTTCTTTTTCCATACGCTGACAATGGAGTATATATAACAAAAAATGAGGAACTTCCATGCGTCCAGCCTTGGACTTGGTGGGCCCCTACTGTCATCCTCTCCATGTACAGTCCTCTGCCGATTCCTATTGTTTGTTGACCATGTTGACAATGCGAGAGGGTGGCGCCGCGGCGAGCGTACAGTCCTCTGCAGATTCCTGTTGTTTAAAGAATACTTCATCTATTTCCCTTCTTTCATTCATAAACATATCATTTTCATGGTCTAGCAAATATTGTTCTAAAGGATCATTAGGAGGCACGACAATAGAAGCAAGACCAACAATTTCATCCTTACTAGGCGATTCTTTATCATGGGGTTGTCTACGAAATTTAGCAAAGTTAAAGTCATCAGACATATCCCCTACCCAATCGTAACAATATCCTTTTCGCAATCTGTCCTAGCATTAATAGTATTCAAGAAGGGTCTACCAAATATAATGGGACAAAAGTCATCTTGTGGGGAACCAAGAACAAGAAAATCAGTAGGATATTTAACTTTCCCACATAGGATTTCAACATCTCTAACAATCCCAACTGGTGAAATAGTATCTCTATTGGCAGGCTTAATTGTAATATCAATACCTTCTAACTCAGCAAGTGCAATATCATTCATAATTTCTTCGTATAAAGAATGAGGTATTGCACTCGCACTAGCACCCATATCACATAAGCCATGGTAGCAATGATCTCCTATTTTAACGGAAATAACAGGCATGCCTACAACAGGTCTATGTTTATTTTTAGTATCGGGTCTAGCAATTCTAGCAGCTTCATCACAGAAGTAAATAACATGCCCATAGATATTATCGGCCAAGAGATCTTTAACCATAGCACTACTAGGTTCAACTTTAATTTGCTCAGGGGGTGTAGGTGTTCTAGTATTACTCTTACGAACCATAGTTGAAGCTTTAGCATGATCCTTTATTCTAACAGGGAAAGGTGGTTTCTCAATATAAGCGGTAGGAACAATAGGATCAACATTATAAGTGACAGTCTTTTCTTCAACTTTCATAGGTTCAACTACTTTTACTTCAATGGGAGGATGATATTTAAACCACTTCTCCTTAGGGAGATCGACATGAGTAGCAAATGATTCACAGAAAGAAGCTACTATCTCAGAGTCAAGTCCATATTTAGTGCTAAATTCACGGAAAACATCGGTATCCATAAAAGGTTTAACACAATCAAACTTAGGCGTCATACCTGACTCCTTACCTTCGTCGAGATCTCAATCTTCAGAGTTGCATTTAATTCTTTCCAATAAATCCCATCTGAATTCAATAGTCTTCATCATAAAACAACCAGTACAAGAAGTATCGAGCATGGAGCAATTGTTGACAGAAAGCCGAGCATAAATTTTTTGAATAATAATTTCTCTTGAGAGCTCATGATCGGGGCATGAATATAACATTGACTCAAGCCTCCCCCAAGCTTGAGCGATGCTTTCTCCTTCACGAGGCCAAAAATTATATATATAATTATGATCACGATGAACCTGATGCATAGGATAAAACTTCTGATGAAATTCCTAATTGGTTGTAGTTCCATGATCCCATATCATCACATAGCCTGAACCATGTCAATGCCTCTACCTTCAAAGATAAAGGGAATACCTTCTTCTTGATAATATCCTCGAGCATACCTACAAGCTTAAATAATCCACAAATTTCATTCACATAGATTAGGTGCAAATCGGGATGCAATGTTCCATCTCCTGTAAAGGGATTAGCTATCAGTTTCTCTGTCATACCCAAAGGAATTTCAAAGTAAACATTTTCAGTAGATTCAGTAGGTTGAGGAGCAACTCTTTGCTCTACTGGTCGGGGTGAAGATACCCCTAACAAGCCCCTTACAAAGCAACGCATAAACTAGGGTTTAAGCTTCTGTCACTCTAGCACCCCATAATCTACTTATTACTTCCCAATGACTTCCCCTAGGCCCAAATAATGGTGAAGTGTCATGTAGTCAACGTTCACATAACACCTCTAGAGGAAAGACAACATACATTTTATCAAAATATCAAACGAATACCAAATTCACATGACTACTCATATATAGCAAGACTTCTCCCATGTCCCCGGGAACAAACGTAACTACTCACAAATCATATTCATGTTCATAATCAGAGGGGTATTAATATGCATTAAGGATCTGAACATATAATCTTCCACCGAATAAACCAACTAACATCAACTACAAGTAGTAATCAACACTACTAGCAACCCACAGGTACCAATCTGAGGTTTTGAGACAAAGATCAGATACAAGAGACAAACTAGGGTTTGAGAGGAGATGGTGCTCGTGAAGATGTTGATGGAGATTGACCCCCTCCCGATGAGAGGATTGATGGTGATGACGATGGTGACAATTTCCCCCTCCCGGAGGGATATTTCCCCGGCAGAACAGCTTCGCCGGAGCCCTAGATTGGTTCCGCCAAGGTTCCGCCTCGAGACGGCGGCGCTTCATCCTGAAAGCTTCCTTATGATTTTTCCAGGGCGAAAGACTTCATATAGAAAAAGATGGGCACCGAAGGCCTGCTAGGGGACCCACGAGACAGGGGGCGCGCCTAGGGGGTAGGGCGCGCCCCCACCCTCATGGCCAGGGTGTGGGCCCCCTCTGGTTGATTCTTTCACCAGTATTTTTTATTAATTCCAAAACGTGCCTCCGCGAAGTTTCAGGACTTTTGGAGTTCTGCAGAATAGGTCTCTAATATTTGCTCCTTTTCTAGCCCAGAATTCCAGCTGCCGGCATTCTCCCTCTTCATGTAAACCTTGTAAAATAAGAGAGAAAAGGCATAAGTATTGTGACATAATGTGTAATAACAACCCATAATGCAATAAATATCAATATCATAGCATGATGCAAAATGTTCGTATCAACTCCCCCAAGCTTAGACCTCGCTTGTCCTCAAGCGGAAGCCGAAATCAAAAAATATGTCCACATGTTTTAGAGATGGAGGTGTCGATAAAATAAAATACGGACATGAGGGCATCATGATCATTCTTGAAACAGCAACACACACACACACATATGTATATATATATATGTATATGACTTCTTATGTTAAAGTAACAATCTATTCACAGTGTCAAGTATGAATCAGAAACTTCATTGAAAACTAACAAACCATAATCTCGGTCATTGAAGCAATTGCAATTTATCATAACATCGGAAAGAGTCAATATAAGAGCTTTTCAGCAAGTCCACATACTCAACTATCATTTAGTCTTTCACAATTGCTAACACTCATGCAATACTTATGGGTATGGAGTTTTAATCGGACACAGAGAAAGATAGGGGCTTATAGTGTTGCCTCCCAACTTTTTACCTCAAGGGTAATGTCAACAATAATAGTTCATGATGACTTACATCCAATTGAATATATGTATCAGGATCTTTCCAACACAATGTGCTTGCCAAAGGATAAAATGTAAAAAAGAAAGGTGAAGATCACCATGACTCCTGCATAAGGCATAAGACAAAAATAAAAAATAGGCCTTTCGCAGAGGGAAGCAGAGGTTGTCATGTGCTTTTATGGTTGGATGCACAAAATCTTAATTAATGCGAAAGAACGTCACTTTATATTGCCACTTGTGATATGGAACTTTATTATGCAGTCCGTCGATTTTATTACTTCCATATCACAAGATCGTATAAATCTTATTTTCTCCACACTAATAAATCATACATATTTAAAGATCAATTTTTATTGCTTGTAACAATGACAACTTACTTGAAGGATATTACTCAATCCATAGGTAGATATGGTGGACTCTCATGGAAAACTGGGTTTAAGGATATTTGGAAGCACAAGTAGTATCTCTACTTGGTGCAAAGAATTTGGCTAGCATGAGGGGGAAAGGCAAGCTCAACACGTTGGATGATCCATGACAATATACTTTATTTCGGATATAAGAAAACATAACCCATTACGTTGTCTTCCTTGTCCAACATCAACTTTTTAGCATGTCATATTTTAATGAGTGCTCACAGTCATAAAAGATGTCCAAGATAGTATATTTATATGTGAAAACCTCTCTTTCTTTATTACTTCCTATTAATTGCAACGATGACCAAAACTATGTTTGTCAACTCTCAACAATCTTTATTCATCATACTCTTTATATGTGAAGTCATTACTCTCCATAAGATCAATATGATCTATTTAATTCTTTTTATTCTTTCTTTTTTCTTATTATTCCCTCAAGATCATAGCAAAATAACCAAGCCCTCGACTCAAGACTAATCTTTATTATATATAGCTCAAGGACTCGATTACATAGAAGGATCATAAAGCAAAGATCACAACTAGATCACACTAAAAATTTATTATATTAAATCAAAATATTACCGAAAGGATCGAACTAAGAAAAACGGTAAAGATAGGAGTGTGATGGTGATACGATACTGGGGCACCTCCCCCAAGCACCTCCCCCAAGCTTGGCAGTTGCCAAGGGGAGTGCCCATACCCATGTGATTATGTCTCTTTCTTCGGAGGTGGTGATGTGATATTGTTGGCGATGATGCCTCTCAGGATACGATTCTCTTCCTCGAGCTTATTGACTTGCTACCTGAGGTCCATTATTTCCTTACGGAGCTTACCCGTGACGGCTAGAGCTCCTTTCACCCAAGGATGTTGCATAGCCGCAGGAGAACAAGTAACACTCCTTTTCATATTCTCATAGGAAAGAAATCTAACATTGTAAGGGATGACCAAGTTTGGAATAGCTGAGCTCTGTAGTTCTCCCATCGTGAATCCGGCTCGAAAACGAGAAGTAACTTCTTGATCCTCCTCCATGGCATCTATCCTCTTCAAGTCGGCCTCCATCTCTTCCTCCGTTGATGGCCCAAAGTGGTCAGCATCGCTGTTTCCTCCTGGTCCCAGTGTCGGATGAGACACACGACTCTCCCTGATTGACTCTTGAGAAGACATCCTGCTCTAATCTGCGGCAAAAACAATTCAAAGCAAAAATAGAGGATATTTGCAGGATACGATGGTCAAAACCTTCGGGAGATTGTATAATGATTTTTTACCGACCAAACAAAGTATCGTGCAAGAAAACAGAGTCCGGAGAGCACACGAGGTGCCCACAAGGCAGGGGGCGTGCCCAGGGGGTAGGGCGTGCCCTCCACCCTCGTTGGTGCCTCGTGTCTCTTTTGGACTACTTCTTATTTTCCTAATTTTTTAAATATTCCAAAACGGAGAAAAATTGCTATTAGAACTATTTTGGAATCGGTTTACTTACCGTACCACATACCTATTCCTTTTCGGAGTCTAAAACGTTCTGGAAAATGTCCCTTATGTATTCCTCCGGGGTTACGGTTTCAATAACATTGGTTTCAACATTTATGGGATTACCTGAGATATAATGTTTGATCCTTTGACCGTTCACCACCTTCGGATTTGTGCCTTCGAAGTTGTTGATTTTTATGGCACCGGAACGATAGACCTCCTCGATAACATAAGGGCCTTCCCATTTAGTGAGAAGTTTTCCTGCAAAAAAATCTTAAAGAGAGAGTTGTATAGCAAAACATAATCAACTACATTAAACTCATGCTTTTGTATCCTTTTGTCATGCCATCTTTTGACTTTTTCTTTAAACAGTTTGGCATTCTCATAGGCTTGAGTTCTCCATTCATCAAGTGAGCTAATGTCAAATAGCCTCTTCTCACCGGCAAGTTTGAAATCATAATTGAGCTCTTTAATGGCCCAATACGCCTTATGTTCTAGTTTGAGAGGTAAATGACAAGCTTTTCCATAAACCATTTTATAAGGAGACATACCCATAGGATTTTTATATGCAGTTCTATAGGCCCATAAAGCATCATCAAGTTTCTTGGACCAATTCTTTCTGGATCTATTAACAGTCTTTTGCAAAATTAATTTGAGCTCTCTATTACTCAGTTCTACTTTGCCACTAGACTGTGGGTGATATGGAGATGCAATTCTATGATTAACATCATATTTAGCAAGCACTTTACGGAAAGCACCATGAATAAAATGTGAACCACCATCAGTAATTAAGTATCTAGGGACTCCAAACCTCGGAAAAATAACTTCTTTGAGCATCTTAATAGAGGTGTTATGATCAGCACTACTAGTTGGAATAGCTTCTACCCACTTAGTAACGTAATCAACAGCAACTAAAATATGTGTATACCCATTAGAGGAAGGAAACGGTCCCATATAATCAAATCCCCAAACATCAAATGGTTCAATAACAAGTGAATAATTCATAGGCATTTCTTGACGTCTACTAATATTACTGATTATTTGACATTCATCACAAGACAAGACAAACTTACGGGCATCTTTGAAGAGAGTAGGCCAATAAAAACCGGATTGCAATACCTTATGTGCAGTTCTATCTCCAGCGTGGTGTCCTCCATAAGCCTTAGAGTGACACTTGCATAGGACCTATTCCTGTTCATGCTCAGGTACACAACGTCTAATAACACCATCTACTCCTTATTTATAAAGGTGTGCGTCATCCAAGAAGTATTGTCTTAAATCATAGAAAAACTTTTTCTTTTGCTGGTATGTGAAACTAGGTGGTATAAATTTGGCAATAATGTAATTATCATAATCAGCATACCATGGAGCAGTACGAGAAGCATTTATGACAGCTAATTGTGAAGGAAATATGCCCTAGAGGCAATAATAAAGTTATTATTTATTTCCTCATATCATGATAAATGTTTATTATTCATGCTAGAATTGTATTAACTGGAAACATGATACATGTGTGAATACATAGACAAACATATAGTCACTAGTATGCCTCTACTTGACTAGCTCATTAATCAAAGATGGTTATGTTTCCTAACCATAGACATGTATTGTCATTTGATTAATGGGATCACATCATTAGAAGAATGATGTGATTGACACGACCCATTCAGTTAGCCTAGCACTTGATCGTTTAGTATACTGCTATTGCTTTCTTCATGACTTATACATGTTCCTGTAACTATGAGAAATATGTAACTCCCGTTTACCGGAGGAACACTTTGGGTACTACCAAACGTCACAACGTAACTGGGTGATTATAAAGGAGTACTACAGGTGTCTCCGAAGGTACATGTTGAGTTGGCGTATTTCGAGATTAGGTTTTGTCACTCCGATTGTCGGAGAGGTATCTCTGGGCCCTCTCGGTAATGCACATCATTATAAGCCTTGCAAGCAATATGACCAAATGAGTTGGTTACGGGATGATGCATTACGGAACGAGTAAAGAGACTTGCCGGTAACGAGATTGAACTAGGTATTGGATACCGACGATCAAATCTCGGGCAAGTAACATACCGATGACAAAGGGAACAACGTATGTTGTTATGCGGTTTGACCGATAAAGATCTTCGTAGCCCCTCTATTGGTTATTGACCGAGAATGGTTCTAGGTCATGTCTACATAGTTCTCGAACCCGTAGGGTCCGCACGCTTAACGTTACGATGACAGTTTTATTATGAGTTTATAAGTTTTGATGTACCGAAGTTTGTTCGGAGTCCCAGATGTGATCACGGACATGATGAGGAGTCTTGAAATGGTCGAGACATAAAGATTGATATATTGGAAGCCTATGTTTGGACATCGGAAAGGTTCCGGGTGAAATCGGGATTTTACCGGAACACCGGGGGGTTACCGGAACCCTCCCAGGGGTTAATGGGCCTTAATGGGCCATGAGGGAGAAGAGGAGGGCCGGCCAGGGCAGGCCGCGCCCCCCTCCCCCTAGTCCGAATAGGACAAGGAAGGGGGGGGGGCGGCGCCCCCCTTTCCTCTTTCTCCTCCCCCCTTTTCCTTCTCCACCAAGGCAAGAGGGGGGAGTCCTACTCCCGGTGGGAGTAGGACTCCTCCAGGCGCACCCCAAGGGGGTCGGCCGCACCTCCCCCTCGCTCCTTTATATACGGGGGCAGGGGGCACCCCATAAGACACAAGTTGATCTACGGATCGTTCCTTAGCCGTGTGCGGTGCCCCCCTCCACCATATTCCACCTCGGTCATATCGTCGCGGAGTTTAGGCGAAGCCCTGCGCCGGTAGAACATCATCATCGTCACCACGCCGTCGTGCTGATGGAACTCATCCCCGAAGCTTTGCTGGATCGGAGCCCGGGGATCGTCATCGAGCTGAACGTGTGTTGAACTCGGAGGTGCCGTACGTTCGGTACTTGGATCGGTCAGATCGTGAAGACGTACGACTACATCAACCGCGTTGTCATAACGCTTCCGCTTACGGTCTACGAGGGTACATGGACAATACTCTCCCCTCTCGTTGCTATGCCATCACCATGATCTTGTGTGTGCGTAGGATTTTTTTTTGAAATTACTACGTTCCCCAACAAATTGTTCATCAGGAAAGCTATCATTAATGGTAGTGGGTCATCAAGAACATTTTCTAACCTAGACAAGTTGTCTGCAACGGGGTTCTCACCTGCCTTTCTATCAATAATATGCAAATCAAATTCTGGTAGTAAGAGAACCCATCTAATAAGTCTAGGTTTAGCATCTTTCTTTTCCATAAGATATTTAATAGCAGCATGATCAGTGTGAACGGTTACTTTAGAGTCAACAATGTAAGGTCTGAACTTATCACAAGCAAATACAACTGCTAAAAATTCTTTTTCAATAGTAGCATAATTTCTCTAGGCACTATCTAGAGTTTTACTAGCATATTGGATAACATTTAGTTTCTTATCAACTCTTTGTCCTAGAACAACACCTACAGCATAATCACTAACATCACATAATTTCAAAGGGTAAATTCCAATCAGGTGGTTGAATAATAGGTGCAGAAATCAAAGCTTTCTTAAGTATTTCAAATGCTTCTACACAATCATCATCAAAGACAAAAGGAATATATTTTTGTAAGAGGTTAGTCAGAGGCTTAGAAATTTTAGAGAAGTCTTTAATGAACCTCCTATAAAAACCGACATGACCAAGGAAACTTCTTATACCTTTGATGTCCTTAGGACATGACATCTTTTCAATAGCATCGACTTTAGCTTTATGAACTTCAATACCTCTTTCAGAAATTTTATGCCCCAAGACAATACCTTCATTAACCATAAAGTGACACTTCTCCCAATTCAAGACAAGATTAGTTTCTCCACATCTCTGCAAAACTCGATCAAGGTTGCTGAAAGTGCGTTATATCGACTAGAGGGGGGTGAATAGGCGATTTTTATGAATTCTTCACTGAGGAATTTGCTGGTGAGGAAATTCCTAAATGAAGAACTACTAGCAGCGGAATAAGTACTCAGAAGTAAACATAACATAACATAAGCATAGTCATCACGATGAAATGAAGACAAGCACAGAGTACAGAAAGCGTAAACACAGGATAACACAAGAAAGAAGACGAACAGACTGAAGAAATTGAACTGAGGAAATTGAGACAGTCTTCAGTCAAAGTCTTCAAACAGATATGAACAGGCACACAACAACAGACATGAGGAAATGAAAGAGTTGAGGAAATAGAGCGAGTAAGCTCGGTGAAGACAATGATTTGGTAGACCAGTTCCAACTGATGTCTCAGTTGTACATCTGGTTGGAGCGGCTGAGTATTTAAACTCGAGCACACCCAGTCCCGGACACACAGTCCTCACCATATTCTCCTTGAGCTAAGGTCACACAGACCTCGCCCAATCACTCGTGGTAAGTCTTCAGGTGACTTTCGAACCTTCACAAACTCGGTCACTCGGCGATCCACAATTCCTCTTGGATGCTCTAGACCTTGACGCCTAACCGTCTGGAAGAAGCACAGTCTTCAAAGGAAACAAGCGCCGGATCCACGCAAGATCAATCTCTTCAGTGATGCTCAATCACTTTGGGTTTGTAGGTGTTGGGTTTTGGGTTTTCCTCACTTGATGATTTTTGCTCAAAGTCCTCGGAGGACGGGATGCTCTCAAATGACAAGTGTCAGTTTCTCTCGGAGCAGCCAACCAGCTAGTGGTTGTAGGGGGCGGCTATTTATAGCCTAGGGAGCAGCCCAACATGATAAGACATAAATGCCCTTGTCTGATATGACCGTTAGGTGGGTAGATATTTTGGAACCGCTGGCACATAGCACAACAACGGTCGGAATTTTGACTATCAAAATCCTCATGGCTATCATGTTCCTCGCTGTGTAGGCAATTCACACTGGTGAATTCCTAACTCCTCAGTCAGAACAAATTCCTCAGAGACCAGAAGAACTTCGTCTCTATCACTGAAAAATATGACTGAACTATATGAGATTTCCAATGGCTTCACTCGAAGGGATTGGTAGGTGTAGGATTTTGAGTTGAGCATCACATGGAAATTTTTCCTTAGTATTTCCTCGACCCCCTTTAACAGTATGGTGTTTCCTATGACTCAAGAAAGAGAAAATGAAACTATAAAAACAAAAGTCTTCACGCATCATGTTCCTCGAATGATTACCAAGTCTTCAAGGTCACACCAATTTCTTCACTTCAAAGTCTTCAGAAAGTCTTCAGAAATCCAAAGTCTTCAGTTGAAGAACTTCATTTTTAGGGGTCGAATTTCTCTGTAAATATCAAACTCCTCATAGACTTATAGACCTGTGTACACTCACAAACGCATCAGTCCCTTAACCTATAAGTCTTCAATACACCAAAATCACTAAGGGGCACTAGATGCACTTACAATCTCCCCCTTTTGGTGATTGATGACAATATAGGTTAAGTTATCAACGGGGATAAGCATATGAAGTGTAAATACTGATATTGAGGAATTTGATTTCAAGATATAGAAGAACTCCCCCCTGAAGATGTGCATAGTGAGGAATTTTCTTTTGAAGCAGAGCACACTTGAAGAGTATAATCATGGAGATCTCCCCCTATATCTTGTAATTCATACACGCATTTGATATATAATATGAAGAATTTGAAATGCATGATGAAATATGGTGACTGATGTAATTCAGCATGCGTGCATTAACATTAATAAGGAATAAGCATGCAGAAGAACACAACAAAAGTATCAGGTCAACATAGAGTTTAAGATTACAACTCGATCCAGCAAAGTCATCAGAAGAACGAGAGTTGTAACTTAGCAAAAAACGGCCATATAAGATAGACCCGCTTGAAGACTAACTCAAATTTCTCCCCCTTTGTCATCGAATGACCAAAAGGGTTGAAACTGAGGACTAACGCCCCTAAAGAATATCATGATGATGGAGGAGCGCTAGCGTTGTCAGGGTCTTGAGTTGTTGTAGGGCCTGCTGCAGTGCCGTCCAAGTCTTCATGCTCGTCCATGGCGCGTGATGAAGAATATGAGCTGGCCACCAAGGAAGGAACCTTGACCTTCTTGAATCTCTTCGGTGGAGGTGCAGACCAGTCAAAGTCTTCCTTGAAGCCAATTTGCTTCAATCTTCTTCACCATATAGATATGACAGAATAGCCCAGGTGCGAACAAACACTTCATGGAGGTAGTAGTGGTTTTTCTTCACTGCATTATGTGTAGAAGTCATGTTGTGAAGAATAGAGCCAAACTGACGCTTAACCCACTTGTGGTTGCGATCCACCTTCTGGTGAAGACTTATCAGCAGTTCACGATCAGTCAGCACATGAGGAGCAGTAGCTTGAGGACTTGTCTTGGTAGCATTGGCAGAAGTATCATGAGTGGCAGAGTCATCATTGGTGGAGTAAGATGCAGCTTTGCGGAACTGACCATCCAATGGACGAATGCCTTCATCGATAACGGCTGGTGACTTGCCCTTCTCATCAGATGAGGAAATTGTCCGCTTGAGGACTTCAATAGGGGGCAAGTAGCTGAGGTGATTCTGAAAATCTGCCTTGTAGTTGAGTGAAGACCTTGTTCTGAGGAATCTCATGATCCACGGTGCGTAAGGCTTCAACTCAAATGGTGAAAGTGCAACATTCGCCAGAGTCCTCATGAAGAAATCATGATAATTTATGGGGATGCCATGCATGATGTTGAAAAGCATATTCTTCATCATTCCGATAATTTCTTCATTGGAAGAGTCATGGCCTTTGATGGGACTCATGGTCTTCGTCAGAATGCGGTAGATTGTTCTTGGCACATAGAGCAATTCCTTCATGAGGAATTTGGTCCTTGGAGCTTGACCCGGCTTCAGCGGCTTCATGAGCACTTTCATATAGTGATCAGTGAGTTCAGGCTCATCATACAGACAGCGAGCACCGTCAGGTGGAGGACTGATTGGTAAGGCACGAAGCAATTCAGAGGCTGGTGCCTTGTAATGAGTGTTTTCAGTCATCCAGTCCAACACCCACGAGTTGATGTCAGCAGCATCGCCTGTGATGTGTAAAGTTGCGTAGAACTGAAGAATAAGCTCTTCATTCCAATCAACTATGTCAGAGCAGAAATTTAGCAAGCCTGCATCATGAATCATGCTGAGGACTTGAGAGAAGCAAGGCATGGATTCCATGTCCACATGAGGAATATGCTCATGATCGAAGACTTTGTCCTTGTTGAAGAGCACTGAGGAATAGAAGTTGGCCTGACTGGCAGTCCAGAAACGCTTCCTTCTAAGACGAGCATTGTCATAGGGGTTGAATTCAATGAAGAACACGTGCTCGCCGAAGAAATCATCAGCCTTGAATTTTTGCTTCTTGGAGAATGGATCCTTTGGCTTGGGCTGAGGAGTGTCAGCCAAATGCAGGACCACTTCAGGAATCGCAATCTCAGGTTCCTCAGGCTGAGGAATTTCAGGCTCTTCTACAGCTTCAGCCTGGGTTGTCAATTCTTCATTGACAATTTCTTCAGCACTAGTGGCTGGAATTTCTTCATGAACACTTGGGGTTGCATGAGGTTCTTCAGAGCCTATTTGCACTTTAGTGGCAACAGGGGACTGAGGAATTTCTTGGAGTGGAGTGAACATTGGAGAGTTTGGATGTTGACTGTCCCAAAATTCATCATTGAGCATAGGAGTGGTACAGCCAATGTCGACATCCTCCTCTTCAATTTCTTCAACACCTGCCTTTTCAGCAGTGAACTGAGGCATAGGTGAGGAAATGACTGGGGTTGAAGGGATTTTATCCACTTCAATTTCTTCGTCCAACTGCTCTGACGAAGCAGCAGAAGGAGTTTCTTCATCTGATTCATCAGGAATCACATAATCTTCACCAAAAGGAACAAGGTCCTTTGATGGCATTGAGGAGACTGGAACGACATCAATTGGATTGTCGATTGAACTGATCAGTGTCTTCATCTTCTTCAGAGCTGAAGAATTTGACGAAGTTGATGCCTTCCTTTTCTTCACAGCTGCATGTTCTGCAACCTTGGTCTTCTTCGCATCTGATGCAGATGGAAGGATCAGAGTTGGTGTAGGTGCAGGAGGTGCAGAGGACTTTGGTTCATTTTCCTCAGGCAAAACTGATGCAGTTGTCCTGACTTGTTCACTTTCTTCAGGCGCATCACTAGTGGATGCCCTGGCAATATCTTCAGCAGCTGGAATAGAGTCATCAGCCCTGGCACTCTCATTTTCTTCAGCAGCCTGATTGTCATCAGCGGTGCTTGCATGTTCTTCAGTAGGCTGAGCAGATGCTTCAGCCTGAGTAACTTCAACGTGCACAGGTGGAGCAACACTTGAAGTGAATTTCTTTGTCAGATTGACGAAACGCACCTTGGCGCTCTTCCAATCAACATGGTAGCGATCAAACTCATCGCTCAACTGTTTGATTTCAACTTGCAAGGCAAGGAGCTGATCAGGTGTGAGAGTGAGGACATTGTCCTTGAGGTAGCGCTGCTTCTTGTACTACACTTTCTTCAAACTTCTGCCTTGTTCAAATTTCCATTTTTCTTCCTCAATGAAGGCAGTCAGAACATGACTTTGACCAGGAGTGAGGTTCATCTCCGGCAAAGGTGTGTTAGGATCCTTGTGCCACAGGTCAATGTAATCGAGGATCAACTTTGGATCCAACATCAGTGGCACATTGCTGCCTTTGGCTCTAGCGGCCCTGGCTTGCCTGTCTCTGATGATTTCAGCAAGTTCTTCATCATCAACCTCATCATCATCAGAGGGCACGTGGAAGGCGACCTGCTTCTTGTGAGGACTTGGTCGAGTGCCTCGTCCAGCAATGGCCTTTTTCTTCAGCAGAGAGGGACCAGCTGAGGAATTTCGAGCAGCTGCGAAGCTTGCAGATGCTCCTGAGGCAATAGAGAAGCCTTGAGTCCTTTGGCACGTGGCGAGATGCACAGGTGCCGAGGATTTTGTCGGAGCAGCTGAAGAATTTGACGGAGGAGCTGAGGACTTTGAAGGAGCAGTCTGAGGAATTTGCCGTGAGGGCCTTGAAGAATCTGGCCTCGAGGGCATAGCAGAGGAGCTTGGCCGTGAGGGCATTGAAGGTGAAGCACTGGACTTATGCGCAGGCTTCTTATGCATTGCCTTCTTTGGCAGACTAGCAGAGGCCTCAGCAGCAGCAGAATCCGTGTTGAATTTCTTCACTGCTTCCTTTGCTTGCTTAGCCAGTTTGGCTTGGCACTTTGCCCATTCATCATGTCACACCCAATATGCGATACTATCCTAAAGAGACTCAAAGGTCCCACCAAGGATAGAACCGCATATTGATACGCTTTTGCAATGTGGATATCATTACATCCACCCTGCTAGCCCAAGCTGCCGACCTGGAACCTATCCCCTGATCGAAGAAGAAGCAGAAGAAGAACTCCAAAACAAGTAACATCGCTCTCGCGTCACGATCATCGCATAACCTGCACCTGCAACTGTTGTTGTAGTAATCTGTGAGCCACGAGGACTCAGCAATCCCATTACCATGGGTATCAAGACTAGCAAAGCTTAATGGGAAAGGAAGGGGTAAAGTGGTGAGGTTGCAGCAGCGACTAAGCATATATGGTGGCTAACAAACGCAAATAAGAGCGAGAAGAGAAGCAAAGGAACGGTCGTGAAGGTAGCAATGATCAAGAGGTGATCCTGAACTCCTACTTACGTCAAACATAACCCAAAACCGTGTTCACTTCCCGGACTCCGCCGAAAAGAGACCATCACGGTTACACACGCGGTTGATGCGTTTTAATTTGAATCTGGTGTCAAGTTCTCTGCAACCGGATATTAACAAATTCCCATCTGCCACATAACCGCGGGCACGGCTCTCGAAAGTTTATACCCTGCAGGGGTGTCCCAACTTAGCCCATCACAAGCTCGCACGGTCAACGAAGGATATTCCTTCTCCCAGGAAGACCCGATCAGTCTCGGAATCCCGGTTACAAGACATTTTGACAATGGTAAAACAAGACCAGCAAAGCTGCCCGATGCGCTGACAAATCCTGATAGGAGATGCACATATCTCCTTCTCAGGGCAACACCGGATGAGACTAGCTACGAGTAAAAACCAGACTTCGAGTTTCCCTGAGGTGGCCCCGCAGGCAGCTCAGTTTGGACCAACACTCGAAGAAGCACTGGCCCGGGGGGGGGGGTTAAATAAAGATGACCCTCGGGCTACGGAAACCCAAGGGAAAAAGGGCTAGGTGAGGCAAATGGTAAAACCAAGGTTGGGCCTTGCTAGAGGAGTTTTATTCAAAGCGAACTGTCAAGGGGGTCCCATAAATCACCCAACCGCGTAAGGAACGTAAAATCAAGGAACATAACACTGGTATGACGGAAACTAGGGCGGCAAGAGTGGAACAAAACACCAGGCATAAGGCCGAGTCTTCCACCCTTTACCAAGTATATAGATGCATTAATTAAATAAGAGATATTGTGATATCCCAACATAATCTTGTCCATCATGGAGCAATCTTCAACTTCACCTGCAACTAACAACGCTATAAGAGGGTCTGAGCAAAGCGGTAACATAGCCAAGCAACGGTTTGCTAGGAAGGGTGAAAAAAGTTAGGCGCTGACATGGCAAATTGGGAGGCTTGAAGAACAAGTGATAGGAAGCGCAGCATAGCGATAGAACGGAGCAACTAGCATAGCAATGATAGTAATGAGATCCAAGGTGACGGTCATCTTGCCTGAGATCCCGCTAGGAAGAAGAACGAGTCCATGAAGAAGACGAATGGGAGTAGTCGAACGAATCCTCACAATCGCAACATTACCGGAACTAAGAAGCCACACCGGAAAGAAACAAACAACATGGTAAATGCACAAGCATAAACATGGCATGATGCACAAACAAGTATGATGCATGACCGGTTTATTGAGGCATGGCATGACATGACAAAGTGCAACAAACAATACTACAAGTTAAGTGGAGCTCAATATGCAATGAGTTGCATATTAACAAACACCACATCAATTATTTAGTTCTCTCTTGTTTATGTACCCAACAATATTAAATGTTGTTAAACATGGCAAGGGGTGAAGCATAAGAAAACTACCTATCTAGGCAAGTTTATATGAGGCCGGAACAACAAACAACAATTCCAGAATATCCCCATGTGCATATTTTAGATTCGGTATTGTTCTGCCCTAAACCATATTTTCAGGTTGTTAATCAGGAAAATAAAGTGGACCATGTTAAACTAGGCATTTTTCCACCCCATTTACATATAAGGTTTATTTAAAATGGAGCTACAGTTATTTAGTTATGAAATAAATCATTTTAACATGGCATTTAAGCAAAATTAAACAAACAACAAGTTTAAACATTTTAAGCATGGATGAAAGTGGCATAATGTGAAACTGGATGAAATTCTAAACATTTTACATATATAAATTATTTCAATCCGATGCACCATTTGTGAGTTATTAAATGCATGATCTAGAGGGACTTTTCTGTAAAACTATAAAACATAGGATAATGCTAAAATCACAGTGCAGGAAAGAAAACACTAGGCCGAATCTGGAGCACTGTTGGGCTGAACAGAGAGGAGGGGCTGTGTGGGGAGCTCACCCATGGGCTTCGGCCCGGTTCAGTGGAGAGGGAGGCTGGAAGGGGGCGATGGGCCTTGGCGTTTGTCCACGCGCTGGAACGGGTCAATGAGGGGCAGCTCTGGTCGTCTCGTTCGCTTGAACTGGACGAGGCAGAGGCGTGTCTCTCGCCGGGAAGAAGCAGGACAGCGGCAGCTGGGCGGAGCGGGGACGACCGGACCCAAGGCGGGGAGGCGCGACGGAAAACAGGGGCGACTTGATCTGGGCGAGGACGGCGTTCTCTGGCGAGACGCCAGATCCAGGCGGCTGCGAGGGAGCTCCTGGGGCTGTACATGGCTGCCATTCAGGGAGCAAAAGGGAGGTTAGCGGGGGAAGAGAAGAAAGGGAGCATGGGAAAAGGAGAAGGCAAGGGAGAGGCTTGGCTCACTGGCCTAGGACTCTTGCCGGCGCCGGGCACGCGCGTGTGGGGAAGACGAGCTCCGGCAGCAGCTGTCCATGGTTGGGCTCGGGGACGCCATGGAGTTCCTGCGGGTTTTATGGAGAACAGAGACACCATGTGAGAGAGGATCCCAGAGGGAATGAGAGAAGAAGGGAAGGAGAAGCAGCGAGCGGGTTCGTCCGGCGACGAGGCGGCTCCTCGGCGGCGTGGGGTCCTGGAGGTGAAGCTCGGGCGAGCTCCTCTCGATCTGGATCGAGGAGGGAGCGAGAGGCTCGGCTACGGGCCGCCTGGTGGCCGTTGGATCTCCATCCGATGGTCCCAGATGGATGGATCAGTGGTTGGTGGATCTAGATCGAGGAATTTGCGAGGAGGCAGCGAGATCGAGGGAGGGGATCCTGAGGGAAGCGACCAGGTGGCGGCGGCAGGAGGAGTGAGGAGGATGGGACAAGCTGCCTAATTTCTAGGGTTGGACCCCGTGTATATATAGCAGGTGGATTTGGCTAGGGACTATTTGGTCCCTCCGAGCGTAATCGGACGGCCTGGAATAAATAGGCTAGAGCGTCCAATTAAGAAAACAGAGATGTTTTGTAGATGTTTGGGGATGATCCGGAACCAATGGTAAAGACTGAGCGGGTCGGGTTCGGGCAAGTTTCAGACACACACACGAGGGGTTTTGTGCACTTTACAGAGAGACTCCGGTTTAGGCAATAGGGAAAAACGAAGAACAAGGTTGGTCTCGAAACGGTCAACAAAAGCAAGGGGGGCGCGACAACTACAAGCGGATGCAAGTTTTAAGAAAACAATGTCGATGCAATGCGCATGATGCTATGAGTTGAGATGCATGACATGAACAAAATGCAAAACAAAAGACAAAAACCCAACCACGAAGGAAATATCATATCGCATCTCTGAAAAAGGCAAGAGTTGGAGTTATGAATATGGAAAGTTGTATCCGGGGTGTTACAACACTCCACAACTACGAGAGGATCTCGTCTCGAGATCTAGGATGGCACCACAGGGAAAAGGAAGAGGAAGATAAGAGGTAAAACTAAGTTGCTTCTTCGACAAACGAGTGAAACCATGAACCTTGAGAGGTTGAGCAATTTAAAAGAAAGAGTACAACAGAGATGAACGAGATTACAAACAATCCGTTGGACAAAAGGAACAAGGAATATGACGAGAACCAAGAGCTTAGGGGACAAGGTAGATTTTGAAGCCACTCCGGTTAAAATTAGCTGGACAAGGAATAAGAATAAAGAATTCGGGCAACACTCCGGTTGAAAAGAGATGCATGACTTGATAAGATGAAAAGAACTTGAAGAGATGACACAATACTCCGGTTAAATGGATAAGCACGAAAAAACATGATCCTCACAATTCAAGATGATGAGTGAAAAGAGCAACATCACAATGTCTCCGGAAGAAAGAAAATAAGATAGATCATTGGAATAACATAATGGAGAAGATAATGTCAACTTCTGCCACAAATGAGCTTGGAAAACACCCTTCCAAGAAGGTTACAATGGGGTTGTTGGAAAATCCACAACGAAACGAATAGGCTTGTAGTGGGCTTATGGAAAACATCTCGAGACTATGAGGTGACAATCGGCCATTAATGGAAACCATTGATTTGATTGAGAGCACCAAAAAGATGAAAAACTTCTTCACCGAGATGAGGAGGAGAAAATTGGATCATTGATAAGCACCACAAATAGCAACATTCCCAATGGAAGGCTTTCGGTGAAACATGACACAAGATAGCTCCAACGAATAGATTGATTGGTTCAAAGGATCTCCTGAACAAAGAGAAAATGATGGGTTTAAATATCTCATTCTTAACAACTTGTGAACCTCGAAACACGAAGGGAAATTGTCGAGAATGACATAACACCACCTCAAAAGATATGGTAGAAAGAATTGCACTTTGGAATGCACGACGAAGAATACTTGAACTCCTCAAAACAAAACATGTGTTGAACACCATGTTAATTTTTGAGTATAGCTTGGCGGATCTTAACTCCGAGAGAAATCTTGAAGAACAATTGAAGAATGAAAGGAATCCTTGACGAACCACCATGTTGAGCCTTCCTGAGAACTCCGGTAATAAAATCAAAGGATGATAACAAAGAAAGAGAAGTTGAGAACACAAGGTGAAGCCTTGCGATGATTTAGATGGAGCTTCGCGACGAGATAATGTGGAAAACTTGGAACTCCGGAAAAGAAAAGATGAAGCATCTCGAACCGAGAAATGTGACATGATGAACAACTCTGGAAAAAAGAAACTAGATCACTTGGATGAATAAAAAATAAGAATTACGTTATGTGTATCCTTCACCAATTTAAATTGATGACAATCAAAGGATTTGGCATACTACTTATTCTTCTTGAGGGATTGAAAATAGATATAGCGCCAACTTGAAGAAGTTATTGATGGGACCACCGGTGGGATTGGAAACAACGAATGAAATGATACGGTAGCAAAGGAAGAGGAATCTCGAACGAAGCACTGTAAGAATTGAAAATGAAAGTAGCAAAGGCACAATTCACCGGAAAGAATGAAGATACTTGAGGGGATTTAGATACAAGTGAACGAAGAGATCATGAGCTTATTAGAGAATACTTGAATGATGCACCGGTAGAATATGGAGAAGGAGAGCTAAAAGCTGAGAATGAATAAAACCAAAATGATGACCTTCGTAGTAATAAAATGGAAAGAACTCACGAAATGCCCCGGATGGTAAGAAAAGAATTCTCACAATCAAAACAATTATGAGGATAGCATGAAGCTAGAACCATGAATCTTCAAGAGAATGGACCAAGATTTAGAGGAAACACTTCTTCGGTCTTCACATGTTGAGAATGATGACGAGAACCACCACCAAATTGTTGAGAAACTCTGGAAGGATTAAAAGAGGAAAGGTTGAGCCAAAGATGAAAAGAATTTGAAAGCGACCTTGGAGAAGGCATGTGACTGATGAAAATTCATTCTTACATCAAACTTCTAAAAGAATTTGGGAATGGCTCCGGGAAAATTAGAATAGTCAGGTACGATCCTGGGAAAAGACCTGTGGGTTAGGGACCACTCGAAAGAAACATCGTTGAAGGATTGCTTGAAATAAAGATTGTACCGATAGAATTAAATGGCTTGAATGAGATAACAATCTCGAGATATCTTGAACGGATTGAGAATGGAAACACAAGTCTTGTGAGATATCTTCAGCACTCCAGAACAAATGAATAGGAAGAAGTGAATGATTAAGAGGTGCATCGGCATGAGAAAGCATTAGAAACGAGGAAAGGAATATGATGAATATCGAAAGCTTGAATTGGATCCACCGGAGAAGAAACAACAATGCAGGATGATGAACTAGAAACTATTGAGCATCTTCATGTGAAATCACCGGATAAGAACATTGAAAGAAAAGAATGAAGAGACTTCCCACAAATAAAAGGATACATGATTAAGAAATCTGAGTCCTTGAAGAAAAAGGGTGGGAGGGCGGGAAAACAAAGGCAACTTGGGGACGGATGAAACGGATACCGTTGAGAGAACTTAGAATTGATCTCACAAATGTTGAAATGATCGGATCCACTTGAAGAGAAGAACACCGGTTGGAAAGAATTGACATGACAATCTCGATGATAAAAAGGATTAGTACTCCCACGGAAATATGAGAACACCGTTTAGAAAAGGTATGGAATCAACACTTGACATTGAAGCAACTCGAATACCACAAATAAAACAAAACAAAGGATTTGGCTTGCAGAATAAGCCGGAACAAACATATGATAGAGATTTCATCCGAAGTTTTCATGGTGGGGCCCACACGAGCTCGATCGTACAACACCATCATGTATAAGGCAGTGCACATGACATACGAAGTGTCCCTGAACCGGCATAGCCAAGGGCTCTTTAAGACACAACGAGACCACTGTAAAAACGACCGTGGATAGGCGGACCACTAGACGTCGAACCCCAATCTCGTATCATGCATCTGTCGGAAAGATATTCTAGGAGCTACTTGAATTCCCACCTATAAAACTCCCGAAACTTTCTGGTTATGCAATCTGGTGTTGGGGATACAGGGGAAGCAATATATCTCACCCAAACTAACAATCCCTACATCCAGCTGTATCCATCCGTCAACACATAACCAAGAAAACTCCGGAAATCGTGTACCTCAACCTTCGAAAAGCATCTGTTATACGAGCTATGGCAATACTCCCGAACTCCCCAGTACTGGGTGGCGTCGAGGTTATCTCACCAACAAATGCATAAAAGAGATTTTCAATGTCGGCAAAACTCAGGTATTCCAGAACAGCAACGATAAAATTGTGATGACAACACCTCGGAGCCCAACTCCCCGGGACACTGCCACAACCCCTAAATGTCAGGAGGCACCAAGAACAATGTTCTCATCACAAGACTATCGGAATGATTCCAAGATACCCGCGTGATCCTAAAAAAAATAGTGAAATTTGAGGAGAGGAAAGACAAAACATCTACGTCAGGAGTCCTCACCAGAGCGACGAAGGGGGCTGAGGAGTAAAAAGAATCATACTCTCCGATATATAAAATCCTAAGACTCAAAATAGTTTTTTTCTAGACTCAACAACGGCCAACAATCAAGGGGGATCCTATGGTCGGTCGAGGCTCTGATACCAACTTGTCACGCCCAATATGCGATACTATCCTAAAGAGACTCGAAGGTCCCAGCAAGGATAGAACCACATATTGATACACTTTTGCAAGGTGGATATCATTACATCAACATTACATAATAGATGGGGATACATACAAGACATACAAATGCCGCAATGGTACAACAATACATCATACATAAGATCAACATCCGACTACGGATGAAACACAAACAGAAGCTCAAACGACATCCACCCTACTAGCCCAGGTTGCCGACCTGGAACCTATCCCCTGATCGAAGAAGAAGCAGAAGAAGAACTCCAAAACAAGTAACATCGCTCTCGCGTCACGATCATCGCATAACCTGCACCTTCAACTGTTGTTGTAGTAATCTGTGAGCCACGAGGACTCAACAATCCCATTACCATGGGTATCAAGACTAGCAAAGCTTAATGGGAAAGGAAGGGGTAAAGTGGTGAGGTTGCAACAGCGACTAAGCATATATGGTGGCTAACAAACGCAAATAAGAGCGAGAAGAGAAGCAAAGGAACGGTCGTGAAGGTAGCAATGATCAAGAGGTGATCCTGAATTCCTACTTACGTCAAACATAACCCAAAACCGTGTTCACTTCCCGGACTCCGCCGAAAAGAGACCATCACGGCTACACACGCGGTTGATGCATTTTAATTTGAATCTGGTGTCAAGTTCTCTACAACCGGATATTAACAAATTCCCATCTGCCACATAACCACGGGCACGGCTCTCGAAAGTTTATACCCTACAAGGGTGTCCCAACTTAGCCCATCACAAGCTACCACGGTCAACGAAGGATATTCCTTCTCCCAGGAAGACCCGATCAGTCTCGGAATCCCGGTTACAAGACATTTCGACAATGGTAAAACAAGACCAGCAAAGCCGCCCGATGCACCGACAAATCCCGATAGGAGCTGCACATATCTCGTTCTCAGGGCAACACTGGATGAGACTAGCTACGAGTAAAACCAGACCTTGAGTTTCCCCGAGGTGGCCCCGCAGGCAGCTAAGTTCGGACCAACACTCGAAGAAGCACTGGCCCGGGGGGGGGTTAAATAAAGATGACCCTCGGGCTCCGGAAACCCAAGGAAAAAGGGCTAGGTGAGGCAAATGGTAAAACCAAGGTTGGGCCTTGCTGGAGGAGTTTTATTCAAAGCGAACTGTCAAGGGGGTCCCATAAATCACCCAACCACGTAAGGAACGTAAAATCAAGGAACATAACACCGGTATGACGGAAACTAGGGCGGCAAGAGTGGAACAAAACACCAGGCATAAGGCCGAGTCTTCCACCCTTTACCAAGTATATAGATGCATTAATTAAATAAGAGATATTGTGATATCCCAACATAATCTTGTCCATCATGGAGCAATCTTCAACTTCACCTGCAACTAACAACGCTATAAGAGGGGCTGAGCAAAGCGGTAACATAGCCAAGCAACAGTTTGCTAGGAAGGGTGAAAAAAGTTAGGGGCGGACATGGCAAATTGGGAGGCTTGAAGAACAAGTGATAGGAAGCGCATCATAGCAATAGAACGTAGCAACTAGCATAGCAATGATAGTATTGGGATCCAAGGTGACGATCATCTTGCCTGAGATCCCGCTAGGAAGAAGAACGAGTCCATGAAGAAGACGAATGGGAGTAGTCGAACGAATCCTCACAATCGCAACATTACCGGAACTAAGAAGCCACATCAGAAAGAAACAAACAACATGGTAAATGCACAAGCATAAACATGGCATGATGCACAAACAAGTATGATGCATGACCGGTTTAATGAGGCATGGCATGGCATGGCAAAGGGCAACAAACAATACTACAAGTTAAGTGGAGCTCAATATGCAATGAGTTGCATATTGACAAAACACCACATCAATTATTTAGTTCTCTCTTGTTTATGTACCCAGCAATATTAAATGTTGTTAAACATGGCAAGGGGTGAAGCATAATAAAAGTACCTATCTAGGCAAGTTTATATGAGGCCGGAACAACAAACAACAATTCCGGAATATCCCCATGTGCATATTTTAGATTTGGTACTGTTCTGCCCTAAACCATATTTTAAGGTTGTTAAACAGGAAAATAAAGTGGACCATGTTAAACTAGGCATTTTTCCACCCCATTTACATATAAGGTTTATTTAAAATGGAGTTACGGTTATTTAGTTATGAAATAAATCATTTTAACATGACATTTAAGCAAAATTAGACAAACAACAAGTTTAAACATTTTAAGTATGGATGAAAGTGGTATAATATGAAACTAGATGAAATTCTAAACATTTTAAATATATAAATTATTTTAATCCGATGCACCATTTGTGAGTTATTAAATGCATGATCTGGAGGGACTTTTTTGTAAAACTGTAAAACATAGGATAATGCTAAAATCGCAGTGCAGGGAAGAAAACACACTGGGCCGAATCTGGAGCACTGTTGGGCTGAACAGAGAGGAGGGGCTGTGTGGGGAGCTCACCCATGGGCTTCGGCCCGGTTCAGTAGAGAGGGAGGCTGGAAGGGGGCGATGGGCCTTGGCGTTTGTCCACGCGCTGGAACGGGTCAACAAGGGGAAGCTCTGGTCGTCTCGTTCGCTCGAACTGGACGAGGCAGAGGCGTGTCTCTCGCCGGGAAGAAGCAGGACGGCGGCAGCTGGGCGGAGCGGGGACGACCGGATCCAAGGCGGGGAGGCGCGACGGAAAACAGGGGCGGCTGGATCTGGGCGAGGACGGTGTTCTCCAGCGAGACGCCAGATCCAGGCGGCTGCGAGGGAGCTCCTGGGGCTGTACATGGCTGCCATTCAGAGAGCAAAAGGGAGGTTAGCGGGGGAAGAGAAGAAAGGGAGCACGGGAAAAGGAGAAGGCAAGGGAGAGGCTTGGCTCACTGGCCTGGGACTCTTGCCGGCGCCGGGCACGCACGGGCGGGGAAGACGAGCTCCGGCAGCAGCTGTCCATGGTTGGGCTCGGGGACACCATGGAGTTCCTGCGAGTTTTATGGAGAAGAGAGACAGCATGTGAGAGAGGAACCCAGAGGGAACGAGAGAAGAAGGGAAGGAGAAGCAGCGAGCGGGTTCGTCCGGCGATGAGGCGGCTACTCGGTGGCGCAGGGTCCTGGAGGTGAAGCTCGGGCGAGCTCCTCTCGATCTGGATCGAGGAGGGAGCGAGAGGCTCGGTTGCGGGCCACCTGGTGGCCGTTGGATCTCCATCCGGTGGTCCCAGATGGATGGATCGGTGGTTGGTGGATCTGGATCGAGGAATTTGCGAGGAGGCAGCGGGATCGAGGGAGGGGATCCCGAGGGAAGCGACCAGGTGGCGACGGCAGGAGGAATGAGGAGGATGGGACAAGCTGCCTAATTTCTAGGGTTGGATCCCGTGTATATATAGCAGGTGGATTTGGCTAGGGACTATTTGGTCCCTCCGATCGTAATCGGACGGCCCGGAATAAATAGGCTAGAACGTCCAATTAAGAAAACGGAGATGTTTTGTAGATGTTTGGGGATGATCCGGAACCAATGGTAAAGACTGAGTGGGTCGGGTTCGGGCAAGTTTCGGACGCGCACATGAGGGGGTTTGTGCACTTTACAGAGAGACTCCGGTTTAGGCAAGAGGGAAAAACGAAGAACAAGGTTGGTCTCGAAACGGTCAACAATAGAAAGGGGGGTGCGGCAACTACAAGCGGATGTAAGTTTTAAGAAAACAATGCCGATGCAATGTGCATGATGCTATGAGTTGAGATGCATGACATGAACAATATGCAAAACAAAAGACAAAAACCCAACCACGAAGGAAATATCATATCGCATATCCGAAAATGGCAAGAGTTGGAGTTACGAATATGGAAAGTTGTATCCGGGGCGTTACACATCAGGATAATCCTCACCATGCTTGAGGCTGGTGGGATCTGCCAACTGGCCTGGTGCCAATGGAGGTCTTGGGCATGGAGGGTTGAGTGCGAATTTCTTCATATACTTGGGAGTGACATATCTGTACTCCCTCCATTCTCGTGCCCATCTCCTCTCTATCCTTTGTATGCACCTTGCACTGATTCTTGTCCTCTTTGCCGAATTTGGCTTCATTAGGAGTGCAGTAGTCCTTGTATATGTCCTCAGGAATTTCAAACGCAGTATTGACCTCAGGTCTCTTTGCTCCCTTCTGTGGCCTTTTGTCAGCCATTTTCTTCAGCTGAGGAATATGAACAACTAAGTTTCTGAAGAGGTGTGTAACTTTTCTTCGAGGAACGCTACAAATGAGTTAAGTTGATGAGAACCTAGTGATTCAGTAGCGGACATTTGTACCTGTGAATAGAGTATAGTTGTGAGGAATTTGGAGAGGTCATATGCGTTCTCAGAAGGTTTTTCAAAAAGAATAGGTTTTGAGGAATTTGACCAGATGAGTCTTGAGGAATTTCACTAAGCGTTCTTTGTCTTAGGTTACAGAGTTGTATAGATTGATAATCCACACAATTGAGGAATCTTCAAGAAAATCATTGCTTAGAGAAATGAATCAAGAGCAGATGACATGTGAGGTGTTCATGTGTGTGAAGATTTGAAGAATAAACACCTTTGAAGATTTTCAGGAAAACTTGAGAATCAAAGCGAGCAGTAAAAGTAACTTTTAATTACCCGAAGTGAAGAACACGACGAACTGGGAAGTGTACATGTGAAGTTCGTCAGTTCAGATCTTCCACGCCCTAACTCAGCAGAGGAAGACGGCTACGGCGGTGGCGGAGTGAAGAAATCCGCAACCGGCGCGAGTACGAAGGCGACGAGGTCGAGGCAGTGAAGCTCTTCCTCACCGGCGATGATGAAGTAGCGGCGGCGCTAGGGTTTGGGGGAGCTCGAGCGGGAGTGAGCGCGAGCGAGGTGAAAGTGAAGTGACGAAGAGAAGGTGGTATTTATAGAGAGAGTGAAAAACTATTCAACCGAGGAAATCGGACGAACATGCCCCTGGCCCCTTCTCATTCGCTTGACATGTGTCACCCACGTACTGAGAGATGGCGATCGTGTAGGATCGTGGGTGAATAGATAAGTATTATTGTGAGAAGCGGAACAGTTTGAGCGGCAAAGCCGAAAATTCAGATAAGATAAGTTAAAAAGTTCCGTCCGCAATTTCTTCAGCTGTCAAGGACACAGTGAAGAATTTGAACGAGTTTCAAATTGAATGCATATGAAGAATTTGTGAATAGACTGGGTTGAGTTTAGCATAGAGGGGGAAGGGTCCGATCACATTCACTTAGCAGAAGAAATCAACTTGAAGAAATAGCAATAAGTGAATGATGTAGAGGACATTAAACT